>NW_005054517.1:753335-788925 GCF_000277835.1 Geospiza fortis
AATGCCGCTGCTGAGACCCAAGTGTATGTAAATCTTCCCCATTCCCACAAAATCCCTGTACTGCTGACATGGGAAGGCATCCCTGGAAGAGATCCAGACCAAATGCCTGGTCAGAAAGGACCAGAGCAGACTGCCCAGGTTGTGTTAGGCAGGTCTCTGAATAGCACCATCACACACCCAAGAGTGCCACAGGCTGCCCAGGGAAGTGATGGATTCACCATCCTTGGAAGTGTTCAGGAAATGAGTGGATGTGGCACTTCTTGATACAACTTAGTGCCTGGTCAAAGGTTGGACTCGATCTTGGAAGTCTTTTTCAACCTAAATTATTCCATGATTTTATCACTCTATGATCTGTGGGTGGTGAGTCCACAGCCTCTCTGGGCAGCCTATGTCAGTGTTTGATCCCTCTCACGATAACAAATATGTAAGCAATAATAATTAATTAAATTACTTAAATTTAGATAGTATTTTTGTTATGTCACTCCGGACACACTGCTGCCTCACGTCCTGTCACTGGACACCACTGAAAGAGCCTGATCTATATCTTCTGCACCTTTTTATTGGGTATTTATACACAAAAGGAGAGGAATAAGACTCCCCAATCATTCCTTTCCCTAGGTGGAGCAGTCACAGCTCTCTGAGCATCTTCTTGTCCTCAGCCCAAGACACAGCATTCCTGATGGGATCTCACCAGTGCCAAACATGGAATCACAGGCTGGTTCAGACTGGAAGGGCCCTCAGTGGCTCGTGTGGTGCCACTTCCCTGCTCCAGCAGGGCCATCCCAAAACACAAGGGCACAGGAGAATGTCCAGAGCTCCTCAACTCTGTGGTCACTGCGGTATTGGACAGACAGACTTGTTTTGATCCCTCAAGGCCATTTCCATGTTCAGGTGAATTCCCAAACACTTTGTGGCATTAGGAATCGTATTTGAGCCTAGTTTAACCCATTTTTGAATTGCATCAGATGATGGTTATTCCATGGACACAGAGCTCACAGTCCAGGGCAAGAACTGAGTCTAATTCCTACTTCGCTAATGATCAGAAGAAAACAGCACCCTCAAGACTAGGGGGTTATTACCTATTTTATGTTGTGTTATTGACCTCATTAGACTCAAACCCAGAATCATAACTGTCCATGAAAATTGCAATTTTCCAATGGGTTATCTCCTTTCTTCTTCAGATTAAGTGTTGTCTCCTTTAATACAATATATTTTGCAGGTGAACCCACTACTTAACAGATATCATTCCAGAATTTTACTTTAAAGTTTCATTGATTTAATGGTTTGTGGACCTGCAGCTCTCACCCCTGAAAGAACATTTGTTGTCAAAAATGCTCTTATTTTAACATTATTATTATATTATTATAGTACAATAAAAATATAATTGTGTGGAACAATTTATTTTGATTTCACTTCATAGATGTGTTACTGCTGTGTGCCAGTGTAAACCCTAAGTCTAGAACTAAGCATAAGATTAACTATTAAAATTGATAGCAGATGTGGACAAACTTCATATTAGCAGAAACACAGCTGGAAATTGATGGGGATGTGGCACACACATCCACAAGTCTGCCCTGGTGTTACTGTGCTGAGCTCCAGTGGGAAAAAGTGCTTCTAATAACTTTAGAAAATTATGGACTAAAAATTGAAGTTACAGTGATTGAAATTTATCATGCTCTTAATATATCTATCCTTTCTATTTTCTTTTTTCCTGAGGGCACACATACCCATAAATATTCACCCTTTGTTTTCAAAAAGAACTCAAATTCATTTAGCTTGACAGATCCTTCCAATGTATCCTAAAGTTTGTTAACACAGCCCTGACATTCCTTAAGGAAATCTATTTAATCTTTCCACACGCACATATATTTTCTCCTCATTCATATCCATCTGCTCATCCAGTGAAACATGAGAATATTTCTTAGTTAAAAGTTTAGTACTTTCAAGGTTTTGGCTGGCACAGCCCTATCCCTCAGCTGGGTGATGCCAGTTGAACCATGCCCAGAAGAATTCTGTGACCTTTAACGTAATGGAACTTCATAACCTCCACCGTCTGCTACACAGAAGCCTAAATCACAGTGTAGGTGGGGAAAACCAAAAAGAAGTGGGTAAGGAGGTCTCAGAAATGTTAAACAGAAGGTGTTATTTGCAACTATGCTATCTTTTCTTGATTTGGATATCCCGTTGTCGTCAGGAGCAGATGGTCGTCTGATCCTGAGAGGGTCATGTTGAGGATGAGCGGACAACTCTGGAGGCCAAATCTTTGATGGTGAAAGCAGCATTTTGGTTTCTATGGTCACACAGGAATCCTTGAAGACTGACAAGTGCATGAGAGATAAGAACCACCGGACCAAGTGGGATAAAGATACCTTTGCCAGGTTGGCCCATCTTGAAAGGAGATTTGAAACCAGGAACTGGGAAATGAGCCAGCTCAGAGCCAGGAGAGGACAGACCAGCATGGGCAACATGAAGTGTTCCAGGCCAGGCTGGACAGGGCTTGGAGCAGCCTGATCTAGTGGAAGGTGTCCCTGCAGGGACAGGGATTTCCAACAGGAATTTCCAACAGGATTCTGCAGGAATTTTACAGGATTTCCTTTAGAGGAATTTCCAACAGAAATTTAGAGGATTTCCAACAGGAATCTCATTAAATTCAACAGTGGGAAATGCTAAATCATTCCAGCGGGGAGAAACAAATCCATCTTCTGCTGGGCACTGCATGGGTGGAAGGCAGCTTTGCTGCAGACAAGGACCTGGGGGTCCTGGTGAACACCAAAGCTGAACAAAGCTGAACATGTGCCCAAAGGCAGCCTTTGGGAAGAGCACAGTCAAGGGAAGTGTTCCTTCCACATCACACACCTCTGGGTTACACAGCTGGATAAGATGGACAAGGACGAAGCAGGGTTAGTCCAGCAAACAACTTTATTTGATATTGCTTTGAGGAAACAGTAGAGGAAATTCTCCAGTTATCTTTTCCAGCTTCAACTCTCCTTTGATCCATGACATTCTGCCATGTTACTCTCTTTTCAGTTTGGTGGAAGCTGCCCCTGACCATGCAGGGTGGTTAGAAATAAATGGTTGTTAAGGTCACTTCCAACCTTATGGGATTATGGGATCAAAGTACTTTTCAAAGTAGCATCTGATGTGGTAAAAAAACCTGAATATGCAAAATTTTGCAGGTGAGCACCAAGCATTTTCTGATAAAAAGCTATAAAGTGCTTGGTAACAACACTTGCAGGATAAAAGCATGTGAATGCTTTAAATATTTTGTTGAAACCATCTGTGAACCTCCAATGCTTCCATTATATCAGTTCTCTCAAACATAATAACTGTGAAGAATTACAATGAAATAAGCATCAAAGTGAGTGTTAAAATAAGAGCATTTTGACAACAAAATGTTCTTTTAAGGGTGAGAGCTGCAGGTCCACAAAACCATTAAATCAACGAAACTTTAAAGTAAAATTTTGGAATGATATCAGTTAAGTAGTGGGTATACCTGCAAAATATATTTTGCATTCAGCTCAGTAATTACGGGACATCCATCACTTCTGAATCTTCTCACCAACAAATTGCATAAAGTTCTCTATATTCTCCAGCCCGTATTATGGTATTGTATCTTATTTCTCTCAGAGACAATTTATGTTGCTTCTCTCAAGGATGTGTTGCCAAGCCATTATTCACACATTTTGCCACTGTAAAAACAAGGATGTGCAGACAAGTCCTGCACTTCTTTCTGGAGGCAGAGAGATTGGGGCTGGATCTGAATTTATGGCGGTGGAAAGTTTATATTCTTGTGCCAAAGCCTTGCACTTGGTCATCTCTGGAGCTGTTGGAAATTTCAGTGTTTTTTGAAAAATAAGCTTTTAGTCATCACAATTAACAAGGTGAATGTCTGCTCCAAGACTATAAGGAACCAGTAAATCATCAAGATGAGTAAAGTCTTCTCCTCCAAAGGTTACAGTGTCAGTAAAGAACCCGAAGGTGAAAAATGTGTAAATAGCCATATAAACATCTGGTTCCAACATGAAATTAATTTTCAATTACAGCAATATAAACATTTTCTGAGTTATTGTAACACTACCCTTTCCAGTTGCATTGCTCCTACAGGGCTGAGACATTATTTACCTGAGCAAATGTGGGTGAAGCATTTGGAGTGCAGTTCTTGTGCTGTAGAATTTTAGAAACCAGACTATGGCATGATCTATTCACACCTGGGTAAATAGTTCTGTAAACAGTCTCCTGTGAGAATCCATTGTTTAAATGATAATATTTCAAAACTATGGAAACCAGGAATATTTATCTGTCCAGGCTGTGGACTCCCCATCCCTGGCAGTGTCCAAGGCCAGGTTGGATGGGGCTTGGAGCAGCCTGGAATAGTGGAAGGTGTCCCTGTCCATGGCATGAGGTGGAACTGGATGGGCTTTAAGGCTCCTTCCAACCAAAGCATTCCAAGATTTTACAATCCTATTATTTATCCAATATATATATTTTTTTTCAAGTCAGTGGAGTTAAAAACAGTAAGTAAAGCAACAGAAAGAGAGTAAATTCATGGAACTGCCTAAACCCATCACAAAAAGTATAAAACCCATTCATGACTGCAAAGCACTTGCTGTGGAAGCAAGACAGATCACTTCTTAACCCCTATAAACTTTTCAGGAACAATCAGGGACTGTCAAAGGAGTTGCAATTATTTACAAACCTGGGTGTTTTTCTCCTGCCAGCAATAAAATTTATGTAAGAGCTCCAAGTGCTATTTCACTTTGATTGTCTTTGCCACTTTTACATTTTATCCTCAAATAAAATATTGTTAATTCGATGTGAAAATGATGCAATGTCAGACCAAGGTCTTTTACACGTGTTTCTTACTTTTTTTTTTAAACAGCTAGCAAACCCAAATACCTGCTACAGGTTCCCTACTTTGGTATATTGATTTTTTGCTTTGCAGTGGTTGTGGTTATGGGGTGACCTTGACTGGCTCTGCGATGCCCAGGTGTCCTCTGTTCTCAGCCACAGAAATATTTCCCCATGTTTCCCCATATTTCCCCATATTTCCCCATATGTGCAGAGAACATTTGCTAGAAGGCTTCAGTGATCATTAAGCTTTGCCTGCAAGACAAATGATAAAGTTTATGGGGTTTTTTTGCCATTGTTTGTTCATAAAATTTCTATTTAAAAAATAACAAAGGCATTAAGCAAAACTGCACTTTTCTGATTCAGGAAAATTAAAGATTGCACTATACTTTTCAATCCACCTTTATTATTTTATTATTACTAGCTAGAAAGGTAATGCATCCCCAAAGTTTTACTAAAAGACTTGACTTTCCTCTTATTATGGAAAATATATCCATGTCTACTGATTTACCTTTTTCCTCTCAGCTGAAATAGGTACATTTTCTATTTAATTTGTATTAGTAATAAGCTCCCCATTAAAATCTAAGTTAAGCAAAGAATGAAAAGGCTCCCATGTGTTCTGGTTTACTGACATGTTACTTTAGCCCAATTTTTGTCAGATCAGCATGGTTTTACGTAAGCAAGTTTTAATTACCTGAAAAGCAAAATTAATAGTTTCCCCCAGTTGTAGAATAACTTAAATAAACATTTATTTATTTAGATCAAAGAAAGCAATTAAAGATATTTGGGGAAATTTTAATTATACAAAACATATTTGTATTTCTAACCCAAAGCCAATTGAATTGAATGCTGTTTAAAAATGCATTATTCTTGTTCAGGGAGTATATTAATCCTATAAGTTCCTGAAAAGCTTAAAAAAAATTACTTTTCACTTTGTTTTCTAACTCACAAAGCAGGAAACCACAATGAAGTGACCTTGTGGCTGCTGCTTTCCTCATTTCTCACACTTGCCACTGAAGCCACCTGCTAGGTATCCAGTGTTCTTAAAGGCATCCAAATGGTCACCAGGAGCTCAGATAAAACTCTCAGAAAGGCTCCAGGTATCAGTTTAAATTATACACCCCGACCAATCATCACCCCAGCATTAATTTAGGGCTCCAGCATCTCCTGAGCTTGATGTTTTTTATCCACAGTGGACAGCTCCCAAGGGGTTGGGACCAGATGTCTTTTAAGGCCCCTTCCAACCCAAACCCTTCTGTGATTCTGTGACTTTCCATCTGTTACTTGGCTTAGCTGCTTCTTGTAGAATTGTATCTCCTGTGACATCCTTTGGCATGAATTCCAAAGGATCATCCTTTGGCATGAATTCCAGAACTTTCTTCTCATGGTGTGTTTGGCGCTGGAACCATCTCCTCACAGCCCCCAATCTGGGTAGGAGGGGAGTTCAGAGGGGATGTTGGAGTGGAGTTGTCATCAGGACTTTGTCAGGAGCAAAATTTCCCTCTGAATCCCACCTTGACTCCCTTCTGTCTCCTGGAGCCCTTTTCAGAGTGGATTTCCCTTCTTTGGGATGCACCTTCTTATCACCAGTGCAACCCTCTTCCTACCCCGCATTGATAAAGGCATCAGCCAACCTACCTTTCTTTTTCAAGAGCTTCTATTGACTTTCTTGTGAGGAGTAGGAAGGGGAAGGTGGGTCTGTGGCTGTCCCAAGGAGGGAAGGGAAGCAAAAGAAAGTCTGCAGAAAATAGCACAGAGGAAAAGGGATTCTTCTGCACATGGTAGAACTCAGAGGTTGGACCTGATGATCCTGAAGGTCTTTTCCAACTTTACTGATCCTGTGATTGTGTATTTCTGCACAGGACACTTAGGGCCCTGACTCCAGCAAAGAACACCCAGCAATGCAAGCTCACAACATTTTCAGAGAGCCAGTTTCAGGGTAAAACATGGATTTCTCTGTGCTTGGGGCTGTTCAGAGGTTCAGGCTTTGCTCAATCTCAGCAAGTAGTCCTTTATTGAGGGTCAAATCCTAATTTCCCCTGACATGGTGAATTGTGCCTTTCCCTATGATCTGTTAGCTGATGGATTAACAGAAGGAGTGAAATGCTACTTGATATGAGGAAAGTTCAGGAATCAGCCAGGAGGTTGATGTTTAAGCTGCCTTGCAATAAACCATTCTGTGATTCCATGATTATATCTATGTGCATAATATTCAGGCAAATTCAAGGAAAAGGGACTCAGAAAGAATGTTCTAGAATAAAGACACAAAGTAATTAAATTAAAAAAAAAAAAACAAAACAACAAAAACAAGCCAACCAAACAACTGCAATCTGCTTCATGTAAAGCAGGAATTGTCTCTTCAGATTTTGCTATTTTGGGTACTTGCACACAACTTAGTTTGGATGCATTTTCCTTCACTTCTGTAGATTTTAATCTGTATTAGTGTGAAACTAATGGATGAACCTGAAAGGCTCTGTTACAGAGAGACAAATGGATGTAACACCTTCCTATTTACCCAGAGCAGGCAGCTTGTGATTGAGGAGAGAATTGACTATTATGCTGTTCTGGCAAACATAAAGAGACATTTAAAAGGTATAACACCAGCTGCCCACAGAAATCCAACACGAGGCAGCACTTTTTCATCTGGTGTTGTACATCTGTTTTCAGTGGCTCATCCAGTGCAATCTCCTGCAGAGACAACCACACAAAGAGACAGAAATGGAGCATTAGTGGCAGGCAGAGTTCATCCTACTGCTTCTGGATAAGACACGGACAATGAACATTAATAGACCAAACCATCTCAGCCTGAGCTGAAAATACCATTAATATAATTGGTTCCAGCACACTGTGAGAAATGAAGTTGCTGTATTAAAATTTAAAATAAAAAATGTCTTCCCCATGCAGAGGAAAAAGCTGTTTGGTATAGGAAATTTTTGTACTATTGCTCCTTTCTTTTTAGTATCTGTTCTTACATAAAAAAATAAAGAAGGACACCTTTAGGGATGGGAATTCCACCATCCCCCTGGGCAGCCCCTTTCAATCCCTGACCACCCCTTCTATGAGGAAATTCCTCCTGGAAATTCCAACCTGAGCCTCCCCTGGCACAACCTGAGACCGTTTCCTCTTGTCCCATCCTTTGTTCCTTGGAAATAGAGCCCGACCCCCACCTGGCTGCATCCTCCTTTCACCACTAGTAAAGCACAAATTCAGTACAGAGAAGAGCTCAGGTGGGCCATATAATTAAATTCTTTATTTGTAACACTCTGTACTTGTTATGTCAAGGAACATAACAGCTCCACAGTGCTCACTTTTAATTTCTGGCATCCCAAGCTTCTCAAAGGCTTCCCTTACAACACTTTTTTTCCTAAATCAGGCCTATGAGAACTCCTTAAAAAGGATAAACATTTGAGACAAGGACTACTTGACTGGGAAACCAAACCAAACCTGAAGAAAAGCAAAAGTATGATAAATACTGGAATATTAGTTAATTTTCTTTGTTGTACTTCTGCCACCAAATGTAAAAAAGGAAAAGGTTTGGTGACAATCAAGAATGATTTAGCTCGCCTTCTAAAAAGGAATAGAAAAGTTCTTTAAGTATATCATACACTGGGCTAAAATGTATTTAATTTTCAATTACTATAACAAAGCAGTTTTCCCATAAATATGGTCTCTGTTTTGCATCTGTATAATTTGTTCTGTCATGTTCTGCAGGAGCAGAGACACATGTCAACAGTGTATGACACAACAATGCTAACAAATACTAAGAGTTTATGGAAAAGGAAATATATCATCATGGTTCTGCAACTTTTACCTTTTCCAGTAAAAACACAGTCCAATTTTCACAGTGGGAACTCAGCACATCCACAGAATGCTGGAGCACTTTGTCCTTTAGAGCATCAATCAATGTACTTAAATGTTTTTCAGAGCAGAAATGGATTAGAATGCAAATTAAATTGAGTGAATTGGAGACACAATCCAAGTTAGTGGTCACATTACATCGGAGCAACAATTTAATATCATTTCTGCTCCTTCCTGAGTGCTTTTTATTAAGCTGTGTGACAGCTGGCACAGCTGGCCAGAACTGCTCCTTGGCTGTTCATCCTCTCTGCCAACCACTATGGCAGCAAGGAAAAAAAGCCTTTTCAGTGAATCTAAAAATTCCATAATATATACTATAATACACCATCCGAGCATTTTAGAGTTATTAATCCATTTCTTCACCTCAGAATCAATACTGCTCCCTATCTGAAAAGAAGAATAATGATAAAAAAGGCTTAGAGAGAAATTTTATCAATTATGACACTCATTTTCAAGGGTGATGCTGAGACTTGAACAAATTAGCCCTAATGATCCTGTAGCCATACATGACAATAGGATTTACTTGGCTGCCTTGTTCAGGAGGCTTCAAAAGCTTTAGGATTCTTCATGATCTTGAGGATGCTCAGGAAAAGGGAGGGAGGAGAGGGAGCTGAATTGTTGTTCACAAGGCTAGAGGATTTTCTGGTGTAGCACGGAATGAATAATATTCTGAAGCAAAAAACAGTCTTATTTCTTCTGGGGTTTTTTTCTTCTTTTTTTTTTCCCAGATAAATGTTCTAACTGCTGCAACATCCTTTTCCATTGTATTTGTAGCCCTTTTTCAAACTGAAGCAATGAAAATCTTTTAGTATTTCTTCCCAAACACAAGTGAAAGAGTGGGGAAGTCTGAGTTCAGCCACAATCACCTAAACCTGGCAAAACAAAACAGCCTGACATGGGGAGAGATGAGGAAAGGTCATTGGAACACTTTGTATTCAGAGCTGTTTTCCTCAGCTTCAAAGGAACAAAAGCAATCAAAATGATGCAAGGGAAGTTTTGAAGTGCAAAATCTGATGATTTTTTATGTAAGATCCATTTTAATATCAAAATCTAACCTGTTCCAATGCACAATTATTTCATGCTGTACTCTCATCAGTATTTAATTCATTGGAAGGGCTGACCCTTTCAGTTGGAGTACTAACAACTTTCTTTCCCATCTTCCAATATTGAAATGAAAAGATTGAGCTACTCAATCCTCTGAATATTTTTTTTCCTGGTGTTTTCCAGCTTGCAGTGTAGCATCATATATTCCATTAGAGGTTTTTATTTTATTTTATTTCATTATATTTTCAAGGTAGGAAGAATCTGGATATTTACAGGTGTTAGAATAGAGTTTGACCACTTACCTGGTGTCAACACCAATGAAGTAACCACAGAATCCCAGAATGGTTTGGTTTGGAAGGGACCTTTAACCCATTCCTTTTACATGCTCTGCCATGGGCAGGGACTTCTCCCACTGTTCCATGTTCCTCCAAGTGCCATCCAACTTGGCCATCAAACCTTTCCTTTGTTCCCTCACCACATGGCAAAGTTGTTCCCATTCTCCAAACCTCCAGGGTTGGATCCAGTTTGGTTTCCAAGCCCTGGGAAATGATTGCTGAGTGCTTTGCACCTGCACCACAAGTAAGACCATGGTTTCTACAGTCCCAGGATGTGCATTTGGCCTGGGAAAATAGATTTAATTCCTACATTTGGCCACATTGTGGTCCTCACTTTGGCCAAAAACCTCTATACCTCTGTTCTTTTCTGATTACAGACCTATAACTCACACGATTCAGAATTCAAAACCTGTGCTGACTCACACTGATGAATGAGAAACTAAACATTATTTTTGAAAGGAAATAATGAAAAAGTTTGATTGCTGTGGTTTTGGTTTTATTGCCTCAATGAAAACATTTATATTTTAGAAGGATTAAGTCAAAAGTAAGAGATTAGTATTAATTTCCTTTACCTCAATAAGCACATAATGAGATTACTTTTATTTCCATGAGCTAAGGAATTACGTGTGTCTTTTGGGTATGTTCCTTGAGTTTCTGTTTGCAAAGCAAGTAGGAAGTAAAATCTAGATATTTTCCAACTCCATAAATTTATCTTTTTTACTACAGGGTAAAGAGAACCTTCTTTTAATATCTAAATGTCAAGAGCTATTCAATTAATACGAGCTTACCCGGAGGAAGGTGAGTTTCTACCAAACTGACAGTGAAAACTCATCCATGGATTTGTATTTAAAAAGAACTTGAAGAAGGGTTTAGAATGAACTTATTTGAGATAACATATGAGTTTTGTGAACTTATAAAAAGGTTTTAAAATGTGAAGTTTGTATATGTCTAGAAATTGGGCGTGCAACACAGTTTTGGTTTTGTATCAGCCGAAGTAAAACATAATTAATTACCTTTAAAACCTTTCCTGTAAGTGTCCTGCACTGAAGAGAATGTATTTTTAATGCATTTGGAATCTTACACTTTTCACATTTTTCCCTATGTATTTGGTACAAAGTATCTGAAAAACCTGCACAAATTATATTCTGTAAATGCAGCCATTGACTAGAACGCAGCATGATAATTAATACTCATTAATTAGCTTTTTATTTGCTCTCTAACCCCTCACCAAGGAAGGAGTAATCCTTCTAATCCTCCTCCAACTGCCATGTCCTACCAATCCATCTTCTATGAAGTATGGCAGTGCTGCATTTTATTTCAGTATTTAAAGCAAAATTAACTTAAAAATCATTCAGAAGAGATTTTTCTACCTGGAAACTCTGCCCAATATCCCTGCCTTTTATTCCTCTGACCACGCATAACTCTCAAAGCTCAGGAGATTAATGACCTTTACATTGCTCAATTCTTCAAGTAACAAAATTTAACATGTCCCAATTTTCTCCCACGTGCTTTCAAAAAATAACCCACCAAATAATTGACAACTTGAGATGCACCAATTCTTTCCCTTGTCAGCAGGTTTTGCTATGTAACAGGGTCCTCTCACCACTGTTCTCTCACTGAAGTGGGACAAGAGTTTTGTGACACCATCTCAGCTTGTGCAAAAGGTTTTTGCCTTGATCTTCATAGAATCATAGATTAGTTTGAGTTGAAAATGACCTTTTAGAGGTCTTGAGAACATGTTTTGGATCACAATGATATCCCTAAAGCACAGGAAAAATCTGTTGTTTCATAGCCTGTTTTTTCTTTAAAAACAGTGTTTATTAAAATCCTGCATCACAGAACTTTAATATTTAAGACTATAGCTCCCAAAAACTATGTTTATTATATTCAACATATTACTATGTTCAGGGTATTATTATTTTCAGTATGGAGTTATTCAGTATCTTTTTATTCAGTATTACCTTATACAGTTTCATTATATTTAGTATTATTATATTCAGTATGGAATAAAGAAAAAGTTCCTGGTATAGCTGATGTCAGCTCAATATAAAATACATTTAAATATTGCTTGGATTTTTATTCCAAACTTGGCATTATTTTTATGTAAAGTTATAGGGAGAAATGGGACAGTTCAATGTGTTTTACCTTACTTCCTGCGATAATCTCATTGCCAAAGGTGTGGCTTCTACATCACTACAATCCTTTTTTTCCCCAACACAACCTTGTAAATCAATATAGAACATAAAACTCAGGAATAGCAGCAAGTTAAAATATTTGCCTGATTGCTAGAGAAAATTAGAGTAATTAATACAAAATTAAGACCTGTTGTACTGCTAGACTTGAGAGTAATTTTTTTTAATTACATTTCCTTGTGGAAAGGATGTATGGCCTGAAATCTTGAAGCATTCCCAGAAAAAGTTGTGCTTTGCACTGAGTGGTGCCAGAAGAGGCAGGATTAAGCCCATAATTCTCTGCCACTGCATCTGTTCAACTCCCTTTGCTTGCAGAGCTCTGTCCAGGTGCTGAGGGCAACAGAAAACTCAGGGCTCCTGAAATCTCCAGCAAAGAGTCCAAAGCTGTGAGGCTGTGGGTTAGTGTGATCACTGAGGGGTTTAGGAGATGTAAACCCCCAAGGACTGAGGGGTGAAATGGGCTTTGGGTGCTCCTTGGTCAGGGCTGTAGGGCTGAACCCCAGCAGAAAGAGATTTTGGGGTCCAGTGAGACTCTCCCACACTGCACAATGCCAGGAGAGACTGATGAGAGAACAGGGGTCAGGGCACACCCCAGTTCAGTTCAGAAAATGAAAAATCCTTATTTTTTATATTCCTAAACTGACCTTTATAAGCGTGTTTGGGAACTTAAGCCTCTCTTCCCAAGTCCAAGCTGGTTATTCTCTGTGCAAACCTGTAATTGGGGAATTATCCAAGGCTCTCCTCACACTCACAGTAGGTAGTGCCTCAGCTTCCTAAAGAACGGAAAGGTAGAAGTTCCTTTAAAGTCAGAAACTCTGTTATTATTTTCCTTAAACTGAGTGAAGAACTATGCTGAAAGGTTTTCTTGAAGCAAATCGAAAGAAGGCTCCTCCCAGGGCCTCAGCAGTTCAATAGCCTAATCTTTGACCTTTTATTTCAAGAAGAGCCTCAGTGTAGATTTTTCAGGAATAAATGAATCTCAAATTCACTGTGGTTATGTTTTTTTTGGTCAGAAAACTACTCCTGTGCTTTAATATAGGTGGCAATTTGCTTCTTGAAGAAAAAGCAAAGCACGTTACAAAACAATCACATATTTGAAATTATTTGTTTGGGGAATAACACATCATCTGTGCGCAGCAGCACATTTCTGCACTCTTGATAAGTATGTGTGAAGTCCTTTAATCAGTGCACTTCACACATACTTTTGTTCAGCTCTACTTTAGATGGTTAAATAGGTAGTTTGGATTTTGGGTTGGTTTGTTTTTTCTGTTTAGTGCATATTTTGTCATAATCACTAGTGCTGGAATCCACTAGAAAAGGAAAATAAAATAAATTGCAGTATACTGAAAGCTATTGCTATTGTAAATCTCCATTTTTTTGCATAATAATTGTGCCTTTTATTCTGAGCTCTATACATCTCTAGGTGGTAAAAAAGAATGAAGAACAGAAGGAGGGAGGTTTTGTGGGGTTTTTTGAGGCTGCTGCTTCTGGCTAACTCCAGAACACGCACAGTTAAGTGAATTAGTAGATGTTGCCCTTTTCTGTTGCAACTTTAAAGAAAATAATTGAGAATCACAGCAGGGGAAGCCACAGTGGTTGGGCAGATAAGGGCACCCCTCAGAGCTAAAAGAGGAGCTGATGCCTGGAACTGTCTGTGATCCACCAAAGCAGAGAACCGTGGCACTCATAAACATAAAAGCATTTAAAGTAGGATTCAAATATGAGCTCATAGTAATAATTACTAAAGTGACATCAGGACACAAATACAGCATAACAGGGGGATAAAATGTAGGGTTTATTTTTACTTAATGGCTCAGTAAATGTACTACTGCCATGTCCAGGAGATGGCCTTGGGTCTTACCTCAACTATCCCAGCACACCACTGCAGTCCTGGCCTCTTGGGTTTGTTTTTGGCTTTTTGTGTCAGATCTTGTCATATCTCTTGGTACAACCTGCACTTCAATGGGGACAACAGCAGACACCTTAAAAATACAGGCATGGAGTTGAAACAGAAGCCCAGAATGACAATCAGGTCAGTTATGGGATTGCATTGAAAATAGGATGTAGAACAAGAGGAAGTGACACTCAAGCTGCACCAGGAAAGGTTTAGATTTGATATCAGGAAAAAAATTCTTCACAGGAAGGGTTGCCATGCATTGGCACAGGCTGTCCAAGGTGTTGGTGGAGTCACCATCCCTGGAAGTGTTAAAGGACATATGGATGTGACACCTGGGGCCATGGGTTAGTGGTGAACATGGTGTTGATGCTCTTTGATGGCTGGGCTTGATGATTAAAGTTCCTTTCCAACCTTAATGATTTTGTGGTTCCATCCACCTTCTGATTGTAGAAGCAACCCTGAGAACTGCCAAAAAGCTGCTTTTTAAGCATGCCAAGAAGAAGATAGAAGCAGCAAACAGCCCCTTAGAGGAGCTGCCCTGGACTGGGAAACTCATTCCCAACAGGGTTGGGCACTACAGGTCTGGAAAAGAGCATCCAAGCCTCGAGAACCATCTAAAATTGAATCGTCTTTTAGAGGAGACAATCTCAAATTGGGAAGAGAGGGAGACGAAAGATGTTCCCTTCAGTTTTGGGCTCCTTCCTCAGCAAGCCCTTGAGCCTGATGTGTCTGACCTCAGCACCCAAAGCCATTGGGGAGGCAGCGCTGCCAGGGCCAGCTGGCTCTGGGAATTCTTTGAGGGGCTTTGTTCCTCCTTGCCCCTTCCCAGAAATCCTGTGAGGAGAAAACTTGGTCTGTGCCATGAAGATTTCCCAGCCTTCTTTCCCTGCTCATCCCCTCCCACACCGCAGCACTCCTGGCTCTGCAGTGTCCCTGGGAACACTGTGACATCCTTTACCCTGCCTGATGCCATGCACTCCTCCTTCCAACCCAAAAAGGTTTATATTTGTAGAAAGAAAAGGCTTGGAATCCCTAATCTGAATTTAGATCAATGAAAAAGACAGGATTTAATGGCTGAATAATTTCAATTAACTTCAGTTTGGACCATTCACCCCATGAAAATGTTATACAGGGAAAGGTTTTTATGAATTTAGAGCCTCTTGCCATGAGCCTCAAAAGTTCCCTTCTGAAAATTCCTGAGATTAAATCTCTCTCCTGTCTTTACTTTCACATCAAAAAGCAGGATTCAAGTGCATGTTTTAAAAAAAAAAGTGCTGTAAAATAAGCAAAATGGTTTGGCTGGAATAGAAACCTTTTCTCCAAAATCTAACACTCAAGACAAAGACTCTAACACACAAGACAAAAAGTGACAGACAGATCTCTCAGAAAAAGGGTTCATTTAAGTTTCCAAAAGATGCTGCTGTAATGTAGGAGAGAAAAAGGAAATGAGGAGCTAAAATGCAAAACCTAAGCTTTTGATCAGACATTTTTAATGATAAATTTATCTGAAAAAAGGTCTTGTGAAAAACAGTGAAATTTTTCAGTGACTGGCTTTGAAGTGTGGTGAATCATTGAAAAGAGGAAAAAATTATGGAAATAAATCTACAAAATAATTAATCAGTGCTGGGTATTTTGTAGAGATTTGTTCAGATGGAAGCAATAATACAAATGAATGCATATGAAAATCTTTATCTTTATTATAAAGGAAGGGAGATGGGGGTGATAATGTTACCCAATGCTTAAATAAATTTAAATAAACCATGGCTCAAAACCATGTAAAGATGGAAAAGAAAGAATGAAAGTCTGAAATAGCAGTCACATTCTGCAGCTGATTAGGAAAACCAAATGCACAAATTAGGCATTATGGCTTACAGGATCAAGAATTTGAAAAATTGACTGTGATTGAAGCAGTCCTTAATTTAGACAAATATTGTTCCGTGTTAGAAAAATCTTCAATTTACTAAATAAAAGTCTTGCAGCCCCAGTGGAATAGAAGTTTATAAGAACCTGTAAATAACATTGGCTTGGAGCCACCTGGGCTCGTGGGAAGTGTCCCTGCCCATGGCAGGGATGGCTCTGGATGGGCTTTGAGGTCCCTCCCAACCCAAACCACTCTGGGATTCTCAGATTATTTATTTTCTTTCCCTCCTCTTCCAAATAATGCAGCCCAACTTCTGCTGTATCAGCACAACTTCCTGGGCCCACATGGATTAAGCTCAAGCTTAACTTTAAGCCTCTGGCCTGGTTTTGATGCTGTTTTGGCAGAGGACAGTGGCAGGTTGCTTTTTTTCCCTAAGAGACACAAAATGATGGCATTTAAGCTCTACCTCCTGTAATCAGAATGAAAAACTCCTGTGTTTCTGTTGAATGAAACAGAATGAAAAACTTCTGTGTGCCTGTTGTCCCTTGTCACTGGGCAATTTCAACTTCATGGAAAGAAATTGGTTTGGGCTCAGAATTAGGAACCTCTTTACAAAAACAAGTCAAACTTCTCACAAAAATACCTGATGAGATTTAATTATCAAAACAGATTAAACACAACTTGGCTTAGATGTGAATCCATGGAACCATCTTTTGAGGGGGTAGAGAGGAATACTTAAAACAATAATGAGGAACATTATGAGTTTATTCAGCTGTTTCAATTTCTTAATTAGATGTCATAGTTGATTGCAGTAGGTTCAGGATGTTCTGTGTTCTCCACACTAAAACTTCTGATGAAACAATCATTTTAATTATCTTTTTCTGCATTGCTGCTCTGATTTCTGTGCAAAGTTATTGGACATAAAGCCAATTTTAAAGATAGAGATAACTCAGTTTACGGGTATGTGTGTGTGTAGAATTGATTTGATTTCCAAAATAACTACAGTTACAGAGAGATGTCCTGACAAACACCCCAAAGTCTCTGTGTGTCTGGAATGCAGCCAAAACTTCTTCCACCCTATCCCCATGAAACTGGAATTGCACAGACTCTTCCTCCATATCTAAAACATTTCACCTTGTGGGAAGAAACAAAGCTTTGTTTGTCATTATCAACAGCATCTATGAACTTCTTGGTTTCTCCCACTATAACTGATTAATAAAATAAACTAATTTAAATAAATAAAATAAAATATCTTAAATAAAATAATTTAAAATAAAGTAAATATTTTAAATAAAATAATTTAAATAAATTAAATATTTTAAAGAAAATAATTTAAAATAGGAGGGGGGTGAATTTTTTGCCCTCCTCCTGAAAGTTGTAAAGGAGTTCTTTTCTTTTCACCCTCTTTCCCATGAGCTGCCATCTTTTCCTGATTCTCAAAGCCAGTGAAAGTCAAACTCTTCTCAGCACCAACTGGGTTTAAGTTCCATCCTCTACTTGTTCCTTGTGAGGAGTGCTGTCCTATTTTTCATCCAAAGACCTGTATTCTTTTAATGTAGATATTTCATCTTCCACAATTACTATGTGATCTCTCAGGCTAAGATCAATTGAAAATGTAACATAGAAAAAATGGGAAAATTATTGCATTGAAAATTTTCATTGAAGAAAAAAAAGGAAGCAAAAACTGGGGGCAGAGGCTTCAATCCATGGGATACCTAAAGAAAATTGTTCTGCACGTTGGCCCCACTGATCTGCACAACCACAGCTTTCAATATTCATATAATCATAATGCCCTTCTCACACTGAGAAAAGTGAGCTGCAACTTCTTCTGCAAAAATAATCTTCTCAAAGAAATCTGCTTGCTGTTTGTTTGGTTACTTATTCAATGATCATGATGATGATTTGGTGATTTATTTTCCCAATTAGCAGTCATTCCTCTTTAGAAAGAGAGATGAAACCCATTCTAGTAAACAATTAGAACTTCAGTCTGCTCTGTGGAGAAAAAGTTCCTCTTCCTCAACTTTAAATTTAACTAATTAATTTTGAAGAGGGTCTTTTTATCATATTAACCATTGCACATTTTTATTTTACATATATATATTTATACAGTCATGTTGCTGAATTCTTGTATTCTGTGAGATCTTGTGATGAGGACCATTGTCTCTTTCTGCTACACTTCACAATTTCTTTTTTAAAAAGGAAATTACTTTTCTTTCTCCTTTTTTACTTTTCATCTCATTGAAAATCTCCTGTGACAAACTTACAGTCAATTATTTTTTGTTTGTCCTGATCTTCTTAATTGCTAAACACCCCATGAAAAGAGCATAGCACAGAGATCCTTCAAAATGCCAAATAGGTAGCTTGTGAAAATTAATAAATTCCCTACTGTTGGAACCCTAGATGCGAAGAATTTTAAATTTTCTGTGTTAAAAAACACAAACCCTCAAAAAACCACTACATTTAACCTGAAGCCCTAGAGAAAACTTCCAAAATTAAATGATAACACTGAAATTATGTGTATAATTTAAGTAGAAGTGTGCAAGATCGCATAATAAAAACCTTAAAATTTAAAGTTTTAGAATATAGTAATATATATTTTTAAAAATAGAAATTTTAAGGAAGAGATTAATCCTTCTTCACCTTCTTCTTCATGAGTTTAAGTAATATTTTATAATTTTCAGAAAAGTCCACATTATGAAACACAAGTAATTAGTTATTAAGTTAAAAGTAAAAATAATTTAAGTATCATTTATTAATGAAATAGTTTTTCCTTAAAAGACTTTATAGAAATAAATTAGAAACCATTTTATAACTTATTAGTGAAATACTACACTCTACATTTGTGATATTTTCCTGTCATGCAAACCCACAGGAATTGTCCAAAAGGAATATACCTTGAGGAGTAAAGGAATAAATTGTTAACCAATGTATATTAATTAGGGTTTTATCACTAAGCTGAACCAAACCAAAAGCAGTGTCTTAAATACTGTGTGGCTCTACATATGGAACATGTGATATACAAGACTTATGGAAGAGTTTTTGTAGAATTTCTGTCAGAAATATTAAAATTAATGTATTTACAGGGATGTTTTTCAACCTATTATTGCCACTATATGTGGCTCTAGTCAGTGTCACAGGGCTTTACCTACATCCATATTTATCTGGAAAGCTAATCTGCTTTGATTTATCATTTTAAGCAGTTTAAAATATTGCCTCCTAAAGCTTTTAACATTTCTGTGAACAAAAGCATTAACTTTTCCTCTAAAGCTGTAATGATTTATCATGTAAGTCTGCTTGTGACTCTATTATCCCCTTGATATATGAAGGAGGTGCACCTTAAAATCCCATTAATACCCTGTGCCATTGATAAAATAGAGTCTTCGAGCTTACAAATCACTGCAAGTAAAAACAATTGTGCTCCACAGTCTCACTCTGGGAAATCTCATTGTGTTGTGCTCCTCCAGAAAGTGCCGAGCAAACAAGAAGCAACCCAAGGTTTTGCACTGAAACCCCTGGAAATTTAAGAAAGGGCAGAAATCCCCCAGGACTGGGTACACTTGTTACCAGGGTTTTCCTCTTGGAATTGAATCCTGCAGCACCAACTCTGCTGTGTGATACCAACTGAGGTGAATTTATTGTTCTATTCAATAACAATTGCTTTGATCCAATTCTGCCATGGATAAAATAACAGCAGGGATATTTCTGGAGATGTGCAGACAGCTCTGACTCAGCAATAATCTTCTGCTCCTGGGTGCCTGTGAAGAAAAGTCCTGTGAAAGGACTTTTGAAAATCACTGAAACACTGATGAACTTTCCTGAATAAATGAGCCAACACATGTATTAAGTGTTTAAGTAAAGAAAAACAAACAAACACATAAAGGGAGAGGGTTGAAGCCACCTGATACCAAGTGTTTTGGTTTTTTAAATCATTGCTACCAATTTATGATTGATTGTGGTGTCTTATCTTCTTTTTTACCAGGATCAGGATTAAATGCATGAGATGGTATTTCTTGTTTGGACTCAGTTGTTTATTAGTTCTTATCTGTATTACAGTATCAGAAACCCTGAGTTCTACAGCTCTTCACTCTAACAAAATAAAAATGGAGCCTGATCTCTCTCTCTACGAGGCCTTTTTAAGGATAAACTGTCCAGTTGAGAAATGACACCTAAAATAATTTTACTTTTAACCCAATAACCAACCACCCATGGCCCTCAGTGTGGACTTTTTTATCCAATTACACAAAACCACCCAAACCCATGGAGAAGAAGGTGAAGAAGGACCAGCCTCAGCCCTAAAAGCTCCATCTTGCTTTATATTTATTACTATATTCTAAAATCTTTTGCTCTAGGTTTTCCACCATGTGATATTACACACTTCTAGTCAGACTCCACACTCACAATCCCAGTTCTATAATTCGATTTTGGAAGCCTTCTCCATGGCCAGCTCCAGGACTGTGCTGGGTTTGACCCTTCCTGGGCACCAACTGATGCCCTATCACTTATCTCCTCATCAGGACTGGGGGAGTGGGAATAAGACTTGGAAAAAGCTCTCCTGGGTCAAGATAAAGACAGTTGAATAAAGGAAAGCCTGTGAGGGATGACAAAGAGTGATGGCAGTTGCCATGACAGCAGCCATCCTTCTCTCGGTGCTTCAGTGCAACCCATCTTGAGCTGCTGAAAAGATCCCTGCTCGAGGATCTCCTCTCTCACTGCTGGAAGCTCCTCTCCTCCTGAACTCTTGTCTCCAGGCACAAAAGGCTGGGAGGCCTTGGAAGCAAGCCCCAGAGCTTAGAAGGCATTTGATATCTCTGGCTTCTGGCACTAAATCACCCTCCCTGCTCCCAGCAAGCCAATACTTCCCTTGTTCATTCTTCGACTGATGATGGAGAAGTACCAGCTCTTCTTGCCCTTGAAACCCTTACAAATTCCAGCTCCAGCTGATCTCTGGCTTTTCTAATGTTATCACTCTATATCCATGGATTTCTTGCCCTCCTCTGCCATCTGTCCTCGCATCCATCTCCTGTACATCTGCCTTCCATTAGAGCTCAGCCTGCACTCCCTGCTCCCTCAAGCCAGACCTGGGACACAGACACTTGATTGGGATGCAACAAAAATCCCAGGTTTTGAGTTCATTTGCTAAACAATTGTCTAAAGTGTCTAAAATTGCAAGTTATTTTTCATTGGAGGAAAATATTCCTCAACCTCTTTCATGCCATGCAAAACTAATTCACTTCCAAACTGTATTAAGGAACAAACCCCACAAGTTAAATTTCAGTCCACAGTGGAACTTTTCTACACTAATGAATACTTTTGAATCCTGCTAATTTTGCCCTGGATATTTCCAAAGCTCATTGTGGTTAACAGCTGAAACCTTGGCAATCCATGAGGTGGAAGGAACAACTCTAACAAAGAGATGCAGAGAAAGGGTTGAGGTCCTGCAATCTCCTTATTCCTCAAGCATCATTAAAATGACCCAAACCAAAAAGGTTCCTTGTTTTGGTTCACAATTAGATGGTTTATGTTTATAACAGTACTGCACTTCAGCATTTTTTATAAAATTTGGAACATTGACTTCATTTGGAGACCTTTCAAGCCTTTCCCTCAGTTATCCATCAAGCTGTACTACATCGAGCTGTCAGGCAAAGCATGTAATGACTAAACTTTTCAAAAAAACAGCTGTTAATGGCTCTTGACAGGGAAATATTTTCTTACCACAAAATTATGAGATGCCTTTAGGGCTGTTAGTGAGACATAAACAGCATTCATCAAATTTAATTCCTTTCTCATCTGATGCAGGAGCTGTGCAGGTTGTTCCCTTTCTCTCCTTAGAACAGTTTTATGTAAATGCAAGCTGCTGGTAAAAATATGAAATGGGGGGGAATAAATAACTTTGATCATTAAAACTAAGGCTAAACCAGATTTTGGTTGGAGGGAGGGTGTGGTGTCTTTTGGTTGGATTTGGTTTTGTGGCAAGTGTGGGGTTTTTTTTACCACTGGAATATCTCACCTAATGAAATTTAAGTGTAGTGGAGCTTTTAAATGAAGAATGGAATTTTTTCCTTACAGACTTGCTCTTGCTTCACCACAGTTTATCGTTCTTAGTATCGCTCCTTTGCATAGCTGAAAAATATACAAAGCCCTTTACTCCAAAAATCATTGGGTAGAGTTCTTAGAGCTGCTTATTATGCAGGAAGTCAGATGAGAAAGTCAGAGGTTGAGTCAGTTTAAAAGTGAGGAAATAGAATTTTGTACCTACGCAGAAATTTCCCTAAATAAACATAGATTCTCTCCTTAAAGGGGAAAAAAATAAAGGGGTTTTACAAACAAAGAACAAAGGATTAATTATATTTTACCTCTAGTATCAGGACTAGTACATTCCTGGGAACAGCTTAGTGAAATTTATTTGTTTGTGATTTAGAGGAAATCAAGTTAGATCTTTTTTTTTCCAATGATTACTACCAATTTATGATTTATCATGACTGAGCAAATTCAGTGTCTCAGATTTGCCAGCTGAACAGACTAAATGGGGCAATACATTCTAGCCCACTCCTACTGAAATATTGAAGCTTCCTGGGATGATTTGAGAATTATTTTGTTTATTCTGTTCAAGGCAGGAGTGATGTATAAACTTAAATCTTGCAATCACCTTTTTCTGATGCAGCATAATTTTAGTTCTGAATGGAATAAATGTATTTCAACAAAAGGTTTCATTTCTTCCAATCAAGATAGGTTGTGCTAATTAGCTGCCATAATGAACAGAGGCAAGCACAGAGTCACAGCATCCCTGAGGAAAATGAGAGAACCCCAATCTCTCCCTAAGATAAATGAGTGACATATTTTCAAGGTGGTCATTGTAATCCTAATAATAACTTAATGTATTTTGTCTTCTTTATAATACCTATAGGTATTTTTGAACAGAAATGCAATATCAAATGTGCTTTTTCAGTTTTTAATCCTCTCACAAGAAGTGCCCTTTGTTACAAGCCTACTTTTGGAATTTCAATTCTGACTGTAAAGAATTTCAATAGATTCCACCTCTGCTCCTTTTTGCAGGCACAATTCCCTTTCAAGCAGGTGTGGAATGAAAGTATTTTCAAGATCTAAACTGACAGAGAAAGTGGATTCTTCTTCACTGCCACTTCATTGTGCTTTAAGGTCTCTCTGCTAAGGTGAGGAAAACATTTAATTACTGAAAGGTTTTCCCCTGCATGATGGTGGGAAAAGGAGTTCTGAATCCCAGAGCAATGGAATCCAGATGTAATTTAGTGTGATATGGATATGGATTCTACCATTAATAGCCGCATTCTTGGCCAAGCTTCTCTTCCAGGATGTTTTGCATCATCATTGGGCAGTCCACAAAGTTTCCATCAGTTTTATCCCCTGAGCACTAGACAGTTCTTGATTTTAGACCTCAGCTTAACATTACTTAGTCCTTTGCAGTAACTTAACCAAGGCAAAGCTGGCAGCAGAAACCCTGGGCCTCAAAATCTCCATTTTATTTAGGCATCCATACCTTATTATTTGAGAATTAAAAAAAAATCAAAAACTAAAAAACAAAACAAAATAAAACAAAAAAACCAACAACAACAACAATTAAAAAAATTAATATAATAACCCTCTACCACCACCAGGGGGTTTTTCATTTTCTTTGAAATAATTTTCATTATTTGCCATACAACAGCACAATAGAGCTGTTGTATGGCAAATAATAAAAGACAAATGATAAATGACAAAAGAGCACAATACTTCCCAAAAAGGACCAGGTTTTAGAGAACTTGCTATGGCACCTTCCTGGACAACTTCCTATGAATAATAAATGGAATGTGTTCACACAAGGCTTAAAAAATGGTGACACAGAGCTGAAAATGAGGCAGGGTGTGAGTAATGACAGGCCCATGTCAGCAGTAGTAAGCAACTATAATCTGGAACAGCATATGCAGAATTAATTGAAATTCAATTATCTGCATTAAAATGCCTCCTAGGAACAATGGAGAAAGATATAATATTTAAAAAGAAGAAAATTATCCATATGTGGCTTTTAGAAAACAAGGAGGCTGCATAAATAATGAGAAATGAGCAGCTAGATCATTATACAACTGTGCTTCACTGAGAGGCTTTTCCTGGTAGGATTTTGTCTTTGCTAACCAGCCTTTCTCGTAGAGGAAAGATTTTGGTCTCTTCTGATTTGATAGACGCTGTCATCTTTAGTAAAAGAAAAGAAAATATCAAAGCTCTATTGAATATTATACAGTGTGAAGAATTTCATGGGTTTTCCTACATATTCATGGACAGAATTAATCAGTATTTATGTAGTTAAATAACTTTTAATTTGGATATAAAAGCTCAGGAAAAGAATTTTTATTTTAATTATAAATAAGAAAAATAAGACTGATTTATGATCTTTCATTGCTACTTTCCTGGGTTTTTTTCCTTTCCATTGTGACAATACAGAAATCCTTTATTTAACTACATAAATACTGATGAACAGATTTTCCAAATGCCAATGACCAGTGAGACAAAGGCAAATGGGAGAGGCAGATGACAGAAGGAGCAGCCAACAGTATTTTGGGGAGTCTTTCTGGCAACATATTCATAAGTGTTTCAGATATTTAGGACCATTGTCTTTAGTCGTTTCACACACTTGGATTAAAAGCAACATCCAAATCTGCACTGGATGAGTAAATACATTTTCATACATCCACTGTGGAGTCTGGGGTCCTTTCACTGCACAACCAGGATACATAATTTAATCTACGTTCCATTGATTTCTAGATAAGAAGAATCAGTTTGGTCCAAAGAGAAAAGGATTACTGACAGAAGTGTGGATATCTGATATTTCTTGGAAAATGAGTCATCATATCTGTTTCCTAAATGACATTTGAGTAACTCAGCCGTAACATAGACATCTTCTTCATATGCAAGCTAAGAAAAGGAGAAACAAAATGCTGTCCATAAAGCGATCCAAAATTAATTTAATATTTCAATTTTGAACCCCTTCTCTGTGCAGATGGACAATATATTTTAAATATATATATATATATATATATAAATGCCTGTGTGGACGTACTTGTGTCTGTATATACCAGGGATTTTCCATTAGCCAAAGCAGATGCACAAGTTAAATGTTCCATGTTTACAAGAATCCTACAAAATAAAATTCTCCTGCAGCAGCAGGAGGTCTTTTAAATACACATTCTAAAAGGCATTCATGGTTAATTTTAGGCAGAAACATTAAACCTTCTTATGGAAACAGAATTAGTAATTAGTGGGAAACAGTGAAGACTGAGATTCTTTATATCTTCCTATTCAAAGTCCATTAACAGCTTAAGCTTATTTTCTGAATTCAAAGTAATGCAAATATTTCAATAAGCAATGAAGTCTGAATGCATTAAAGTAGAATCACATCTGTTTTCTACAAATCTTAGTGAATAGACTTTGCCTAAAGGAAAAAAAATAGAAACAAAGAAAAAAGGGAAGGAAACTTGCTGCCTTCTGCCTTTTCCAATTAATGTAAATGCAGGAGGTAATGATTTGTGGTTTTGTACAGGAACTTAGGTGAGCAATTGTTGTGAAGGACTGAGCTCCTCCCTGCCTGCAAATGTGAGCAGCTTGTGCAGCAAGGGCTGAACAAAACTGCTTTTAAACAAAAAGCAAACTCAACTTTTATGCCACTGATTTGTAGAACACAGGTACTGATTTGAAAAATAAGCCTCAACCTCCAGTCTGTTATTCCTGAAGAACAGGAAGACAGGAATTCTTTTGGCAATGAGCATCACCCAGGTTGCACAATAAATATTCCAGAAGCGCTACTGGTCGTGTTAAGGCTCTCTCTTATAATAATTTAAAATCTTCCTATTGTTTCCCTGTTTGCAGCTCACAACATGAGTAAAAATCAGTTTTATAGCTGTAAATTTAATAGAGAAACTTTAAAAACTCCAAGAATTTAGGTGCTTTTTCTCACCATTCATTCAGTGCACCTCCTGTTTTGTTTGAGAAATTTTTTAAAAATACAGCATGGAAAACATACGGACACCTGAAATTGGAATTTTTTGCAATTTTACTTAGAGACACAGAAAATAATGCTTTCCACAGCAGGTGTGTGAACTTTTTAAATTGCAGTGATTTAGGAAATACACAAATGCAGTTGTTTTAGAAAATAATTTATATTTTAACTTTATAAAATATTTTATAGTTTATCAAGCAAACAGTGCCTGAAGATGCTGGAAGAAACACTTCTTCCTGAGAAGTGCCTCTTGAATTTATACTTACCAGAAAGCTCTTTGGGAGTTCATAATTAAATCACAATTATTGGAATTACAGACAGCTTGTGGAAAATGATTTTCCTCAAAATGTCCACAAGAACTGTTTCTTTGTGAAGACTCAAACTGTAAGGGCTGCCACAAAGAAAGTGAAACCTCAGGAAATGACCCACACGAAAATCTTTTCCTGTGAAATGCAGATATTTCACAGGAATATAGATAATAATAGGTAGAATATAGATAGATGTAATATAAATATAGATAGAATAATAATAGATGAGGCACCTGGAAGAGTTCTGAAGCTGGAATGAGTTGTGAAGGAAGAACAAAGTGCAGAATATCAGCAGACACAGAAATGGTGTCTGATTTTGGATGTGGCAAACAGCACAGTGTATAAAAGTGAATTTGGATTAAGTGATCAATGTGTGAGGCCCTGAAGTGCAAAGTTGTTTGGTTGTTTTTTTGTCTGGATACAGTTAATATTTAATAAAAGAAGTCATCAGGCAAACCAAACAATAAGAGGCTTCTCAGCAAGTTCTGCTTGCTGCCAGGAAGATGTGGAGGATTTCCATTCCTTCTGTCTGGCACATTTGTTTAAATGCAAATATAATTGGTTCCATAGCCAGATGGAATCCTGCTGTCCAAATCTGTGGAATTGCTTTCCCACATCGCCCTTGCCTCTTTCAATCAGTGTAACAGAAACATATTGATACTTTTTTTTTCCTAATTTTTTTTTCCTTGAGTCTGTTTTCTTTATTGATGAAAGATTAATTAGGAAAGGCACGGGAGAGAAGGGAGCCGGCCTTTTCTGCACCACCATTGCCTTAAACCCTGCTTTGAAATGGAAGGAGTGTTCCCTGGGAGTTTTTGTCCTGGTTCAAAAGGTATTTGTAGAAGCACGACTCACTTCTCTGGCCCCTGGCTGTCACTAATCCCTTTCATGAGGATGACCAGGAAAGCTGACAGCTAATCGATTATTTACTTAGTCCTTAACTTGTTGTGCTCTGAGGAATTTAGCGCGTCAATCAGTGAAAGATGATGCACTCCCAGCCTCCATTTACCCGCCTCGACAGACTCAGAGCCCTCAGTCCACGCAGGGCTGCTCTGAAAGCCCTGATCACAGACCTTGACATGTTTTTAGGGGGAAAGAAGTGGATTATGAGACTGAACACATTTTAAGTGCAAATCCAGAAAGTTTCTAACTTGTAACTTGTGCTTTTATTACTCTTTTTCTGTTGCATCATGTCTTTCCTTCCTCGTGAAAATGGATGAAAGCAATTAGCACAGACCTGTAATCACTAAACAGCAAATTAGTATCAGAGATGTCCAGGCTAACCCTCTTCTCCTTTCAGGGTTTCTTTTATTCATGCAATTTAGACTGAAGTAATGCTCTAAACAGTACTGTTACAAAACACAGAGAGCTTTTCTTTGAACATCTGTATTTACTCTAAATAAAGACCATTTTCTGTAAGTTTGCAGGCACGCCTGGGAAGGCTGGGGGCCCACAGGATTCACCATGCCTGCAGTGCTTCAGAGGCACCTGGCACTGGGTGATGTGCTCTGTGGTTCAGGGATCACAATGGCAGTGCTGGATTGCTGGCTGGACTGGATGAAGTGAAAAGTCTCTTCTTGATGGTTGGAAGATTCTAACTTCAGTTTTGTCTTAGAACATTTTGAGTGCATACCTAAAAAACAAATTAATTAACTACTATTTTTTTTTTCAACAAAAGGTCCAGCAAAAAGCTAATTACAAAAATTTAGAAAGATGTAGTCATCTCAGTGCAATTTAAGAACTCCCTGGAAGTTTCTAAAGCTTTAGAAGTTTTAGAGTTCCTTCTTGTTTAAAAGCAATGTGCTACTTCAGGTGTGTTTTTTCAATATTTTAAATTAACTCACTCCATGTCTGCTTGTAAAGCTCTGCACAGAGGGTTGCACAGGTCTCTGGGGACTGTAATTGTCAATAATTCAATATTATCAATCCATGGAACCTGCTGCAGCCTGAGCTCCAGCCAGTACTGGGGGAGTTCACACTCCTGGGAGTCAGGTAAGGACTAAAGTCAGGCCCCTGAACTTTGGGAAAACAAACTCCAGCTCTTCAAGGAGATGGGAAATGTAATGCCTGTCCCAGTGGGCAGGAATGATGAATCTGACTCCATGTTCTCAGAAGGATAATCTATTAATTTATAATACTATATTATATTAAAGAATACTATACTATACTAAAGAATACAGAAAGGATACTTACTCAATGCTAAAAAGATAGTAATGAAAACTCGTGACTCTTTCCAGAGTCTTGACACAGCTTGCCCTGATTGGCCAATGAGTCAAAACAACTCACATGAAACCAGTGAAACAATCACCTGTGGGTAAACAACCTCCAAACACATTCCAAAGGGGCACAACACAGGAGAAGCAAATGAGATAAGAATTGTTTTCATTTCTCCGAGGCTTCTCAACTTCACAGGAGTAAAGTCCTGGGCGAAGGGATTTTTTCAGAGAATGTGAATGCCACAACAGGGCAGCAGAACAGAGCTGGCAGATCTTTAGGGAAATCTTCCATGGAAGGCCGGAGCCAGTGATCCCTGAGAGCAAAAAAGGGGCTGGGAGGGCAGGAGCCCAGGATGGTTGAGAAGGGACCTGCTGGGTACACCAAAGGGACAGGAACAAATGCACAGGCAGTGAGAACACAGACAGGGGACCTGGGAAGAGTCTAGGGATGAAATTTGGATGTGTGGGGAGGGGCTGAGGAAGGCAAAGATGGAAGTGATCCTGGCAAGGGACACAAAGAGTAACAGGGAGATTTTCTTCAGGTCTGGTAACCAGCAAAGGAAGGTCAAAGAAGGTGTGACCCCCTTGAGAAACAAGGCTGGGAAACTGGTAAAAAATGGATGAGAAGGCTGAGGAGCTCAACAAATTTTGTGTTTTGGTTTTCAATGGCAAGATCTGTTTCCACACCTCTGGAGTGGCTGGGCAGCAGGATGGGGGCTTGGGGAGCAAAGTCCCTCCCACTGTAAGTAAAGATCAGGTTCATGAGCACCTGAGGAACCTGAACACCCATAAATCTCTGGTACCTGATGAGATACATCCCAAAGTCCTGAGGGAATTGTTCTTTACTGTTGCTCCTCATTGGTACAAATCCAAACCATCTCCTACCCAGAGAACAGGACAGGATCATGACCAATTCAAGTGCTTAACTTCACTGGAAATCTTTGGCAATTTGGAAGAAGAAAATACCAATATTTTACACTCATTCAGATTTGAGAAACAGGCTTTGATAACATTAATGTCTTTCTGCCTGTCAGGTTATGAAAAGTTAATCCTTTGGCAATGCAGTGAGGTACAAGCCCTCATCAATTAAATTTTATCGCCTCACTGACTGTCTGAGGTGTGTTTTGTTTGCTTATATCACTGCAAAATGAACAGCCAAACAACCAAATAAATGCCAGCCCAATGTGTGAGAGGATTCATGAAAGGAAAAATTCAGTTAAATCTTCAAATAAACACAATTTTATTCCTCTACACAGTCATATCAGTGGCTTTTCTTCTTGGAGTTTTCAGTGAATTGATTATGACTATTTTTAGGGAACAACAGCTCAGCACTGACCTCATGTCACTGTCAGTGCTGCTGTACTAATGACACTAAATAATGTTCATAATTAAGAGGAAAATATAATACTCAGTAAAATTTTGAAACCTAACAAAAAAAATTAAAAACAATGACGCCAGCAGCCATGAGAAGTGGTGTTGGAAAAAAATGGCAAAATATGACCTAAACTGAATAAGTTACTCACTGATGTACATCACACTTACATGATTTCTGAGCAGCCTGGGCTAGTGTAAGGTGTACCTGCCCATGGTGGGATGGTGGAAAAGGATGATCCTTAAGGTTCCTTCTGACCCAGCCCATTCTGGGATTCTGTGATTCTTTGGATTTCACAGTCACTGTGATTATCAGAGCTGCTGTAGATAAGCCTTTATAACCAAAACTTAATGCATCATCTGCCTCAAACACAGACATTGTTACTGTCCCCACACCCAGCCCACAAAGAGGATGAAGAGTGGGAAGATGGAGTGGGGTGAAGGAATTCCAGACAAATCATATAAGAGATGGGTATTTACATGTATATAGAAGCTTGATCCACAGGAGGGAGATAAATCTTCCTTTCTGACCCTGAAGCCAGTGACTCCAGGGGTCCTTTCAACCCCAAGCTCTTTAGAATTGATTGCTTGAGCAGCTAAATATCAGAAAACATTTTGATCCGAGTGATACCACCCCTGGAAGTGTTCAACAAATGTGTGAATGTGGCACTAGAGGACATGGGTTAGTGGTGGTGCTGGCTGATGGTGGGACTGGGTGATCTCAGAGGTGTTTTCCACCCTTAATGGTTCTGTGATTCCATGATCCCCTAGCAGATGGAACATGAATGAATTTCAAACAACTTGCCCTGATCTATGTTCCAGGACACAGAGATTCTTCTCTTTTTGATCATTCCAGGAATTCTGTGGGATTTTTTACATCCCTCAAAGCTGTCTGGTGTGGAAGAGCTGGAAGTGGGATAAAGGATGAGCTGCAGGACTCTCGAGATGAATCCTGGTCCTACCTGGAAATCAGTGCAGATTTTCTCCAGATTTTAGGGCTCTGAAATGAGAAGCGCTTGATTAGACTTGACAAATGCCCATTGTCTGTGCAGCACAGGATTGAAACCCAGGCAAGGTGTGACAGCCAGGAGCATTGTCCTCTCACATCATGGCCAACAACTCTTAGATGTGGATATTTTCTGTCTGTACATGTGTGTCTGTGGCTGTGTGTTCGTGCATGTAGACTTATCTAGCATCAGATGACATCCAGAATTACTCTAGATTTTGGTAGTTGTGTAAACCTCAGCTCTTTTCAGTTCCCATAGCAACAGGACACTGCACTGAGATAGGAGTAGTCTTCCCTTGATATGATTTTGATCAGCTCTTTCTGTTGCAAATTAATATCAAATTGGAAGTCAATAATAAATGAAAACACCTTTCAAAGCAGCAGCCAGGGATGTGAACAGTGTGAGGGACAGGAAGAATTAATCCATTCAGCTCTCAGCTCCTTCTGCTAGGACACAGACCAATACAGAGAGAAAACTATTGGTTTTTTAATGGAAACTCAGTGTAAAACAGCTTTCAGGAGCATTTCAGTGCAGAACCAGTCATTTAAAGTGCAAGAAGGATAAACTGTAGTCTCCTTTTCAGGTCTTGACTCTCAGGTTTTAATCAGACACTGCTTAACTCATCTTTACCTAAAGGACCTGATGATTAGAAGTGACTAAATCCCCTACACACACTGTCATCTCCTGGAGACAAAGCCGCACTTACAGACTATTCACAAAGAAAGCCAACACCCTGCAAGAAAAAGTGAAAGGGCAATTGCAATGGAAACTATGGGGGACTTAGACAAAAATCTATTGTTTTTGATGATGAATGACAAAATCCCAGAATGGTTTGGGTTGGAAGGCACCTTGCAAATCATCTTGTTCCACCTCCTGCTCTGTGCAAGGACACCTTCTTTGGCTGGTCCAAGATGATGGCACCTTCTGCTTATTTATAAATTCAGAACATGGTAATTATGTCAAAATTGTAAAACTACAATGGAAGAAATTAATTTCATTTAATCTGGGAGAAAAAAATGCTTATATGACTTTGGAGCCAGCATATCTAAGTACTGGAAAAAAAAAAAAAAAAGGGAAATTCATATTTGGAAAAGTCATATTTGTCATGAAAGATTACATCTAAATAGGCAAGGAATAAACAACTCCACCAACCCCATTATTACAAGGCCTCCCTAAACAAATATTCTTTTCCTTTTGGAAATTCTGACTACCCAGCAGACAAAGACTTTGCCCACATGCTGCTGTTCTGATTACAAAACTCCTGGTGCACCATGCACACACAGACATTAAATACAACTTATGCCTTCCCACAGCTCTTTTTCTTAGCATGAATCCCCAGTGACTTCAACAGAAAAGCTCCAATGGAAATAAAGCCAGCGATCTCAATTTAGCCTTAAATTTCAAGGATATGTGTGGTTGTATGTCTATAAATATCCATGAGCTCTCTGTGAAAACAAGAGTCAGAGAATTCCAACTTAGACTAGCAGTCTTTCCTTTTGAATATATAATCATTCATTTTTCTACCAGAATGACTTTCACCTCTAATTTTTAAAGTTCGGGATTTCTGTTCATTAACAGATCTGTTCAAATATATTCTCCAAAAAGCCAGCACTCTACCCTGATAATGGGAAAAAGAGAGCATGTACCTAAAGATCTGTATGCTGGCTCTCCTTGAGTCATCCAATAAAATAATAATAATAATAATAATCCCAAGAAAATAAAAAAAACCCAAACTATTCTGAGCTTACTTTTTTACATTAGAGGCAGTCTACTCCTGGAAAACTCCAGTGCAGGGCATTCACTGTCTCTAGAGGGAGGTTTGGAAGATGTCTCACATCAGGTGTAGCTTGTGGGCCACTTTTATTTGCTCCTTGCAATGTGCTTTGCCAAGAAATGTGAGACTCAAAGAGCTCTGGAAATTCATTAATCTCATAGAGCAATTAGTGTAAAATCTAGTGAGTGCTAAATGATTGCAAATGAATTAGTTGCAACATAAGATTTAATTTTCGGTAGCGTGCTCATTTATTTATGTGACATTGCAAACTTTACGAGGCAAATACAAATATTTAGACCCTGATCCCGCAACTGCCATGAAAGAAACAGGTTTTTTTCACTTTCCTATTAAAACTGGAAGTTTCTGATTGACCAGTCAAGAGCTACATGGAAGAAGAATGGGTTACTACTCTAGAGTGGCTGGGTTGGATGATCAGAGGGATGGAGCAGAGGAAATGCTGGGATGGTTGGGAATGTTCAGCCTGGAGAAGTTTTGGGGTGACCTAATTGTGACATTCCAGCGCCTGAAGGAGCTGACAGGAACCATGAAGGGAGACAATTTACACGGGATGGAGGGACAGGACACAGGGAATGGCTTCCCACTGCCACAGGGCAGGGTTAGATGGGATATTGGGAAGGAATTGTTCCCTGTGAGGGTGGGCAGGCCCTGGCACAGGGTGCCCAGAGAAGCTGTGGCTGCCCCTGGATCCCTGGCAGTGTCCAAAGCCAGGCTGGACAGGGCTTGGAGCAAACTGGGATGGAGGGAAGTGTCCCTGCCCATGGCAGGGCGGCACTGGATGGGCTTTGAGGTCCATCCGCGAATAAAGTAAAAAAAACCCCAATTTATCATGTTTAAATATTTGAACAGAGAGTTTGGGAATCTTTGGTGCCTTTTCAGATCCACGTGGCCTGCTCTTCAGTCTGAGAGAATTGTCATGAAAATTTTGGGTTTTTTTTTTTTGGGAAATCTCTCTGACTTTGGTGACTTATCTTCACAGCTTTGAGCCCACTACCATTCCATTCCCTATTTCCTTCCCTTCCTTCTGTAGGCCTTAATCCAGTAGAAATATTGGATTTTGTGAAGTGCCTTGCTCTTGGATTCTCAGCAGAGAAGATCCCACAGTGTCAACCACAAACACACATTTTTGGATCAGTTGTTATTGTCCCTCACATTTTCTCCTAATTTCCATTCAGAAGAATTATTATATATAATTGCACTGTTCTTTTAACCCAGAATAACCTTGATATTTTTAAAAAGTGTTGATTGGAGAAAATTTTTAGCTGGTGTAAATTGATTTATTAAAAATTAAATTGAAGGAAAGAGGTTCATCCTTACCAATAGGATTTTTCTCACTTTTTTAGGAGAAAACAAGTAGATGCCCCTTTTAATTGAGAAAGTACATTCAATTACTGGTTGAATGTATTAGTTTTACCTCATAATTCATTCATCAGGGCCACTATGCCAAATTAATTGTAAAGAAGGAATGAAGCATTAACATTTAATCACCTATTATACTATTCTTAAAATAGCTTAAGTGGCTGTATTAAACTAACACAGCAATGTTTAAATCAACAATTCCTGTCTTTTAAGTTCAGCTGGCTCCATCCATCCTACCAGCAAGATAATTAAGCACTGGTGCTTTTGCCTGTTGGCTACTAAAAGATTAGAATGAACAGCAAACACAACCAGAGAAATAGCTCAATATATTCTTTTAATAGGTATATTTAAAAACTGAAGAGATAATTAGAGGGATATAATCGAAAAAAAATCCTTTAAAAACCCTGAAATCTTCTTAAATATCTAGCTCAAACCATGTAGGATTTGTTCCTATGCTTTATTTATTTATTTTTCTCATTTTGCTCTTACCAAGCTCCCCCTGGGGTTGTTTCAAGCACTCGTATTATCTTAAGTCTATTAAAGTAAAGCTGAAATGCCCTGTGATTTTTTCCCCTTTACATTCTTTTGAAGAACCCATTTCTTGTCTTGCAGCTATTGAATTGAATGAAAAGACTACATTATGTACCAATCATGTTTTAACATCTAAAAGAGCAGTTTACATTTACTCCTAAGCCTGGGAAGGTAGAGAAGAACAAATCCTACGTGCTCAGATTTTAAGATCTGTGTGGTTCTGACTTATTGCTTGAGAAATCATTTCTGGCACTGTTTAAATGGACATTTTGCATTAACTGCTACACTGATGTGATTCCCATTTAAAAAAAAAAGAATTAAGTAAAAAGAAACAGGAAAAGAAGACCTAGAGGTTGCCTAGGTTCATAAACAGGTTAAAATATTACAGCTTCTGTAGTTTCCTGTAAGAAAACATGAGTAGTTCTCTGCCCTTGTACCACTCTCACAAGAAAATCCAGGGTGCAAAACACTTGAGTGGTTGTATGAAATTTTCACTTCCAATTTGCGCTCATACTCTTCATTTTGAATAAGGAAAAGTGTCACAAAGAAAGGGACAATGACAGAATTGAATGGAGTGTCACCTACAGGCCGCAGCACCATAAAACCTCTCAGTGACTGGAAGCAGTAAATGTTCAATGCAGAATTGCCACGTGATTTGGCAGAGCCCTGGGAGCCAGGGTCAGGCTGAGGGGTAACACACACAGCAATTCCTGCAGCAACCTTAGAAGGCACCAGGATATTGTGGGTTTATAAAGCTGATCAAAACAAAATATCAGCAATAAAGTGAAGGCTCAATATTTCAGGCAACTGTTTCTTCACCAGCTGTATCAGGCAAATAGTTTAGTTCCCTGAGGTCTGTGCCTCCTTCCTTCCTTCCTTCTGCCACTTCCTTCCGCCACCTTCCCTTCCCTTCCCTTCCCTTCCCTTCCCTTCCCTTCCCTTCCCTTCCCTTCCCTTCCCTTCCCTTC
>NW_005054517.1:788980-827342 GCF_000277835.1 Geospiza fortis
GCCCCCCTCCCTCCCCTTCCCTCCCCTTCCCTTCCCTTCCCTTCCCTTCCCCCTTCCCTCCTCCCTCTTTTCTCCCTTTTGCAGGAGCCAAGTTTTACCTTCTCCAGCTCCTCAATCTGGACCTTTTATTTTGGCTGAAGCACTGTCCAGTTTTAGTTGTGCTGCCAGGCACACACCCAGCTGCTCTTTCACTCCATTTCTCAGCTTTGGGAAGAAAAGAAGATGAAAACAACAACAAAAAAAAAAAGATGAAAAACCTCTCTGGGTCAAGATAAAGGTGGGGAGATCACTTACCAATTACCTTCATGGCCAAAACTGACTTATCTAGGGGAAACAAATACAACTAATTGCCAATTAAAATAAGGTTGGGCAGTGAGAATAAATTAAAAGCCCACCTTCACTGCCAGCTCCTCTGCATCCTCCCCAAACAGCACAGAGGGGATGGGGAATGGGGAGCTCTGAGTGGTCCATGATAATTCACCTCTGTCCCTCCTTGCCCTGTCCCCCTGTGTGTGTCCCTGCAGGATAATCCTGCAGGATAACCCTGCTCCATGCTGGGATTCAGCTCTTGCCAGGGTCCTCTCCAGGCTCTGGGGGCAGAGCTGTGGTCTCTTCCACAAAATTCAAGGTAAACTCTCTTCCAGCACCTGGGAAATCTTCTCCCCCTCCTCCTTCTTTTCTGATCTTCATGTCTGCATTTTGCATCTCACTTTTCCCCTTCACTCCTCACTGCCTGTGCAAGTGTTTTCCCCCCTCTTAAATAGATTTTCACAGCAGAGCAGCCCTGTACACTTCCCCCTGTCCTCCAGAAATCCTGGCCACTGCCATCACTGACAGCAGCTCTTTATCCCATTACAATCCCTGATAGGAGCTTCTTTATCTTCTTAAGAAAGGAATTAGCCAAACAATTAGCAATTTAGATGGTAAGAGTTGGAGGTTACTGCCATAATGAAGTTCTGGGGCCTGAGAGAGCAGCTAGAGGAATAAATTCAGATTATTTGTACCTGGCAGAGCAGGCATACCTGGCAGCATGGCAAAAAAAAAAAAAATTAAAAAAGATTCTTACAGATCAGTTTAAATAATTCTGGACAAGTTTCTCCACCTGCTTTTGTCTGGCTAATGAAGTGATTGTTTTAGAAATAATAAATAATAAAAATAACTTCTGGGACTTATAAACTGTGCAAATGGTGAATTAAAATTTTACTTTTTATTTCTGGATGATAAAGAAGTATTTCATTAGATTGGTAGTCAGCACTCTTTTAATAGAAGGAGAATTCCAAGCTTTGTGTCTGTTAGGGTGTGTCTGAATTAACAAAACCAACTGATTCCTCCCTCAAATCATTTGGAGTTTGCCCTGTATCCACACACAAAAGTGTTTGATGTGCTTGATAGAGAGGCCAAGGTTCTGCTCAGGTTCTGCTCACAACGTCCACAGGTAAAGCTCTGAGTGGCAAGAGCTCAGTTTTTATGCTGGAAATCTGCCTTGGGGGGTTTCTGGCATAAATGTGGTTTTCAAACAGCTCCTTTTATTATGAGAACTGAAACTGCTCTGGTGACTGTGGGGACATTTCAGGATGGTCTCTGCAACAAACAGCAGCAGCAGCTGTAGAAGTCACTCTCCATGCAGCCAAAGACATGTGACACCAATAAGCTGCTATTAGACAGAATATAATCCATGTATTTGGGCTCAGAACAAAGAAATAAGTGCAGTAAGAGAGTGTAACCGGGGACTGTAATCAGGGCTGGCAAATCCAGACACAAAAAATCCACACTGGCAAATCCAGACTCTGGCACAAAATGAGCAATGTGACCACTAGACAGCAACAAATAGGAGAGAGGCACCTGATAAAAATTGCCTGGCTAACGAAAAGATGAGCATAAGGGGCTGCAAAAAGGGCAGAACTTCTCCCCAAAGAGACAACAAGGATGTTTGGTGAAGCCAGAAAACCAAATTAATCTATGAGGAAGAGCTGAGGTTTCACTTGAGGGGATTTGGGCAGAAACATTAAAATATCACAAATGTAACAAAGAAAATAAAACATTGAAGAAACTAAAAAGGTTCTCATTGGTTTCAACATCTCTCCTCAAAGACCTCCCAAGGCCTAAGTGACCAAGAACCTTGGAGGGTTGTGTCCATCTCCACCATTTCTACCACAGCTCCATGCTAGCAGTGCCCAGAGATAATTTAAATAGTTTTGAATACTTAACAATAACAAAACAATAGTTTTTGAAGACCAGCAACTCTGTATTTGTAGAGCTGATATAATATGTAAGAACAAACAACTAATTAGGGAATTTATTGTCCATTAATGAAGTTTAAATTTTTTTGATTTTAAAACTAGTTTGATTATCAGTTTTCTAAACAGCTCCATCATGACCATTTCAAATTCTCTAATCAATAGGTAATGATCCACCATTTCTATGGCACCAGCTCCATGGTAGCAGTGCCTACATATAATTAAAAAGGAGTTTTTGAAGACCAGCAGCTCTGTATTTGTAGAGCTGATGGCAAATAATGTGTAACAACAACTGGTTAGAAAATTTATTGTCCATGAAGGAATTTAATGACATTTCATTATTTTTTTAAATTAAAACCAGTTTGGTTATCAGTTTTCTAAACACCCCCATCATGACCATTTCAAATTCCCTAATCAATAGGCAATGCATCCACACAAGCACATATAGATTGCAACATTAACATGGATTTTGCTGTAGCTAAGGGCTTTGAGCTCTGACAGGGCCACTTTTTACAAAATATGTGGATTTCTCTTGGCCAAGATGGATTGCTGAGCTTTCTTGGGTAAAGACTGGAATAATTACTCTAAGCTGAATGGTGATGGAGCCTTTGTGCAATAAATGCTGCTCTACAGAATAAATTGAAGAGTTTTACACTGAAGCTCCCCAGCAAACACCAGGGTAGCTGTAGTGCAGCAGCTCAGTGGTCATTTAGACAGAATCTGCTTTTTTCAGCAGTGGGCAAAAACAGGTTCAGAGGGGAAAACACAAGAAAAAAGCAATGGTACACACTCTCCTGAATATATTGTTGTCCCAGCCCCTGACCAAAGATGTTCAGGAGAGATAACATGTCATTAAGCACCTCTCCTAACCCCCCAGTGCTCTGCTCTCCGATATTCCTGCTCAGTTTTCCCTTCCATTTGACCCCACACTGCTCTGTGGCAACAAATCCCACAGTTCCCACAAATCCCTTGCCAAAGCTGGGGTTTGTTAGCCTTGAGCTGCCTGTGCCACCATCCCCAGGGATCCTCTGGGAGGAACGTGGAATGATTCCTTTCACTCCTGCCACGCCAGTGCCCAGCTCAATCTCTTTTCTGCACATTCCTCATCCCTGGAAGCCGTTCCTGAGCTCTGCCATGCTCCTGATCTCTCACAGAAACATCACAAGCCTTGTCTCTTCTATTAGATGAGGCAGTTTTGTAGAATAAATTAAGCAAATTGTCCGATGCTACAGGTGGTGGAATAAAGTGATGGATGCTGACAGCCAGCAAATGTGTCATGGTTTAGTGAGAATGTGGAATTTGGGCAAAGGGGGCACTTGCTGATCTTCTCTAACCTTAACAACTCCATGATTCCTTGATTGTATGAATCTAAGGATGGCTTGCCATTTAGCAGGTGTATTAATTTGGGCTGAAATAATTGAAGTCTCCATAAAACTTCCCAGGAAGAAAAAGATACCATTGTCCAGCAGGAAAATTCTGTGTATTATCAGACTGCTTTGTTTGGATGATTACAGAAATTACAGAAACAATTTCAAAAGATTAGGGACATGGGTAAGCTTGAAACAGATTGAAACATAAATGGTTGCACACCATAATTTCTGTGGATTAATACTTATACTTCGTATTCTGGTAGGATTTGCTCAGATTGAATCTGAGTATTGCAGATTCTGGGATTTATCTGTAGAGACTGAGCAGGAGCAAAATCCACTTCCCAGTTGCTGAAACCAATCCAATTAATACAAAGTAACCTGCACTCATTTCTGTGCATCCAAGAACAATACTTCCTAGAAATGAGTGAGTTTGGGTTTGTTTCATGTATTTTCCACCTGTCTGAACATAATTAATGCAGATTTCTCCACAAACACTATTTAGAAATCAGTGCCAAAAATGCATTTCATACAATGATGAAATCACAGAATACCCCCAGCTGGAAGGGACCCACAAGGACCATGGAGTCCAACTCCTGGCTCTGCGAATATTTGTTACCAGCAGCTCAGTAGACCTGTGCCAGTGGACTTCCATAACTGCACCTGGGCTGATTCTTTAATCAATAATAATAAAAAAAATAATATTCAAATCTCACTTTGTTGATAAATAACTTCTCCTCACCACCAAACGATGCATAAAAATGTTCAGTTGCCCATGTGGCTCCCATGAATTAATTAATGAATAAATAGTTATCAACCTCACATTCAGTTTTACTCCAACTTTTAGAAGCAAGAAATAAATGCACTTTCCTGTAGGTGGACTTGGTGCTGTGTTCAGAAACAGGATAATTTTAGATAATTAATTTCTAGAGTAATTTTAATCTTGGAGAACCGATCTGGTAGCAGAGTTGGTTTTTATTTAGTGTAAAATTCAGAAGTAGTGAGTGCTATAAAGAAACTTTAGCTCATATGCTTCCCAGGACTTGGCTCCGGAAGTTTGAAGACTGTTTGAACTTCATGCATCAGGCAAACATTTCAATTTTGAAGAGGGCTATATATTGGGAATTACATCATTTAATCTGTGAGAAAGACTTCTTCTTGAAATTAATACAGCCAGATTGTTTCACCATATGTTTCTCCTAAATTCCCCCAAGTATTCCAGGAGCCAAGCAAACTTTAGCATATTTTAGCTTGTTTATCTTTAGCTGCAGAACTGATCTGGCCAGCAAGAGATGTGTGTTGTTTAATTACCTGAGCACGAGGCAGTTCTTGCCTGAAGTGTGTGATATAGCAGCAGTTTGTTGCTTTCTAGGAGGATATTTGGATATCTCCTCCTTGGGAAGGCTTATTTTTACTGGAATATATTGTTTAGAGGAGATGCTAAAGAGCACATTGTTCATGACTGCTTCCCGTATAAACTCCCTGCCAACCGGAGGTTTTTTAAATTGTCCATTTTCAGTGGGCACAGGCAATGGAAAAGCACTTAATGAGTTGAGATTTGCCACTGAGACGGAAATCCATGAAGAGGAATTGGTAGAGAATTAATTTAACCAGCCCCTTAAACAACCAGCCCTGAAAATAACTGAGCTGCAAGGTGCCAATACCAAGCTTACACAACAATTTTAATTTAGCTGCATAGCAGCAATTATTCTCTTTTCACTCCCAGGACCTGGGGAAGGGAGATGTGCAGTAATAATTCATGGCACTTCTTTTTTTCTCCCTGATAAAGAGGCAGAATTTGTGCTGTGGGGTAATACAACAGGGTTTTGCAGTTCAAGTGACTGAATATTGCTTTTCAGAACAGGGTTGCACTTCAGCAAAGTCTGATTGCAGTTAAACTTCATGAAAATGGGTAGAAACAGATGTAATGCATGAGCATGCCTAATTTCAGTTCTTTGGGATACAGGCAAGAGAGATAAAGGGGGAAATAACCAATTTCTGGATATTTAAAAAGTAGCTGACACTTGCAAAATTATGTTCCACATTACCTTGGAATAATCATTAATTTGCCTGGAACTCCTCAATCAAAACAGTACCTCTAAATCATACCAGCCCTTGCAATTTCACCAATATTGCTTGAAATAAATAAATAAAATGGAAAACAAGCACAATCTAACTTATTTGACAGCCTAGCTGACTACACTGAATAGCAACATCATGCAAACCACTGCTTCTTTGCTCCAATTAAAGTGATTGATAGAGATTGAACAACTGAAAATGCACAAGACCTGGCAAAATCTAATTAGCTAAAACCAGAAAAAGTATTACACTGTGAGCAGATCTGAGCAAATAATTGATTTGGAGGAAAAACTGTGTGTTGGGTGGAAGAATGAGGATGGGCTTTGATCAATCACTGAAATTTTAAATCATTTCTTTTGATAATTGTGGTGAAAGAAAAGATGAGAAGTTGATCCCTAGAAGGCTGAAAACCATCTGACATTCTCCGAGATAATTTTGTAAAAATTATTTTTACTTGCTTAAATAGAGATTAAAAGGTGGGATTATAAATATAGTGACATATTGGGAGAGCTTTTACAGAGAGATCCAGCCATACAAAATATACCCTTTATTTTAGAAGGTTGGTTTTGGTTTTTTTTCTTACAAGACAGCTAAAACTGAAAACTTCCAAGGTTTTCAGGCTTCAGAAATTAATTTTATTTCCTGATACCCCAAAGGGGACTCCTGATACCTGATACCCCAAAGGGGACTCCAGCTTGAGGATGCAGGGATGGGGTTGGGAAAGCTAAAGCCCAGAGTTAGATTTGGAAAGGGATGTGAAGGGCAACAAAAAGGGCTTCTAAAGGGATGTGAGCAGCAAAAGAAAGATTAGGAAAAAAGTGGGTCCAGTGGTCAGTGGTGCAAGGAATCATTCAGTGATTCTCAAAAAAAAAAAACCAAACTCAAAGATGCAAAATCCAGATAATTGTATTAGGATCATTTGCTGTCTTCCAAACACTCAGTTTTTGTTTAAACTGCTGCAAACCAGATAAGCATGGAATTTAACACTTTTTTTTTTCTTTAGGTGGTGGTGGTTTGTTTTTTTCCTTTCCCAGGTGTCAGCAGTGAAAAGAGTTGGATGAGAGAAATGAGTGCCAGAGTTGAGAGGAACAACAAAGATCAGCATCACTTTGGCTGTTACAGAGTTTTATATGTATTTTTTTTTCCTTTTATGTAGATTGGTATTTCACAAACCTTTAATAGATTTAGAAATTCATCTGCAGCAGCAACCCATAAGTTACAATTTCGAGATTTCAGGCCCTTCAGGCCTGAGGAATTGAACTGGAAGTGCTGTGAGGATGGTGCCCCCCCTGGGATTCCTGTCTCATCAGCTAGAGAGCAGAGCAAAATCTCTGCACTGCATTGATGTGTCTGTTTCTGTCTGTCTTGATCAAATATGTGTAAAAGTTTCCCACTGAAGTTATTTCAGCTTTAATCAATCATTAGGAAGTTATTTTGTTTCCCCCAGTGCTTGCTGGTGAGAGTGCCCTGTATGTTTATTCCTCCCCTGGCGGGAAGGACACAGGCCCTGCTTTGGGAGCACACAGGGATGAGCTGCAGCTTTCCAGGCTCCACGTGTGTGGAAGCGCCACTCACCTGAATGTGGGCAGCCCCAGTGGCCTGAGCCTGGCCTAAGTGGTCATCTGATCAGGCCTAAAGCGCTGTCACAGACATATTTTATGAAAAAAAGCTGAGAAGCCTCAGAGGAAAAGAAAAACAATGATTATCTGCTGCTGGGGAATGCAGCAGGAGCATCTTTGATTGGTCCATGTGAGTTGTTTCTACTTGATGACCAATCACAGGTCCAGCTGTGTTGGGATTCTGGTCAGTCACAAGATTTTATTATCACTCCATTCCTTTCCTTTCCAGCCTTCTGATGTCTGCTTTCTTTTTCTATAGTGTAGTTTTAATATATCACTTTATTTTAATACAATATATATCATAAAATAATAAGAAATATTCTTGAGAAGATGTGCTTTACTTTTCTCTGTGAAGAGAAATGTGGCTTCAGTTTCACCAGTCCCCACAATCCCCTCAAAGCATCCTTCAAGATTGCTTTTTTCCATGAAACATACGATGATCTTGTTTCCTTTCTTTTAGTCAAGGAGCAAATCCTGAGTGAAGCCCTCCAAGATCCTGCAGGAGCAGCTCCTTCCCTGGCCCATCCACGTGTCCTGTCCTGAGTCTTCATTGCCATAGGATCACAGAAGCCCAGACTGGTTTGGGTTGGAAGGGATTTTAAGGTCATTTTAAGGACATTCTAAGGTCAACCAGGGACATTTCCACAATCCCAGGTTGCTCCAAGCCCCATCCAACCTGGCCTTGGGCACTGCCAGGGATCCAGGGGCAGCCACAGCTTCTCTGGGCACCCTGTGCCAGGGCCTGCCCACCCTCACAAGGAACAATTCCTTCCCAAAATCCCATCCAACTCTGCCCTATGGCAGTGGGAAGCCATTCCCTGTGTCCTGGCACTCCATCCTTTATAAGAATTCTCTCTCCGTGTTTCCTGTCAGGCACTGGAAGGAGTCTCCCTGAAGTGCTCCTTGTCAGGGTTTATGCATCTCTGTGCTTAATCTTCTGCTTTCCTACTGTTTTGCTTCTCCCTTCACGCTGAAAGTCATTAAAGGAATATCCCTGAAACCCAAACCTCTCCTGGCACAGACAGTGCCTGAACCTCCCCCAGGTCAGGCATTCCAGGTGTGACAGCCTGGACAGAACTCCCAGAGCAGGAGGAGCTGTCAAACACAGCCAGGGTGAGATGTTCTGGGACATTGAGTGAGCAGAAACTTCCCCAAATCTCCCAAAATATATGGGATGATATTGGAACCCTCTAGCAATCAATGGCAATACACCTCCCCCTCTTTCTTTTTCTCTTTCTCAACTGAGAAATCTCTTGGGTGTGAATTTTTAGATGGGTTTATTTAGGTCTAATACAGATTTCCAGTTCTTTCCACTCTGTTGCTCTCTCTGAATATCTAATGAATAATGCAATGTAAATTAAATTGATGACTGGATGTTGCAGTGGGGCTTGACAAGTGTTTCTTGAAGTTTACAGGCATCCACATAGCTTGGCTCCTCATCTGCAGCAGCTCTGAGTGGTGTTAGAGGAAGACGAGGAGAAAAATTAGCTGTATTAAAAAAAAAATGAAGTAAACTTTTCAAGGCTAGTTTAAAAAGTAATTTTGACACCCTCTCAGCTCAATAATAATTTCTCACCTTCTCTTTCCATCATGCGCAGTTTCTGCACAAGGGAATCTGGGTTTCCTTTAAACTGATGCTGATTTATGTAAAAAAATATTTTATTAATTTAGTAATCTTTATGCCAGCCTTTCAAAATGCAAACAGAGCTGTCCTCTGGGAAATCCACTCAGCTGCCTTGGGGCTGAAATGCACTGCTTTATAATGTCAAACGGTGGCACCAGGGTGAATTTCTTCCTGAGCTGAGATGCACTGCTCCAGAGTATCATACCTACAGCCATAATTTTAATGATAATTTATTGCTCCTGAGAAGGGGAAAAGGAGGTCAGATGTGTATATTGGTTCAGCAAGCACGTGCTGTTACTCATTCCCTTGCTCAGCCTCTGCAGAGATGATGGAGAGGAAAAATGAAGCATAATGCATTCTCAAGGTTGCCAGGAGCAACTAATGCTTCCAAATTGGTATTCATGTTTTATTACATCTTAAATTTCAGCACCTTAAAAACAATAAAGGAAATTGCATTTTCACAAAGAGTCTTCCTTCAGGGAATGTACTTCAAGTTTACTGTCTTTTTTCTGATGTCTTTGTCCATGTCTTATGAACTTCCATTTTCAGGGAGAATCTATATATCTATCTATATATCTATATATTTACCTATATATCTCTACCTCCAACCTGCCCTTGGACACTTCCAGGCATGGGGCAGCCCCAGAAGGTACCTGAAATCTGTCTCTTTTTGGAGACATAAATAACCAAATACTTTCCCCCAGGGCAAAAGCCGGAGGGAAGGAAGAAAAAAGCATTTGTTCACCATTGTTATTGTACAAGTACAGAAGTGTTTTTAATGAAAAAAAATGTCATTAGCAATGAATGGATCCAATACAGATCCTCTCAAATGAAAATATGACAGGGTAAACTCTTAAAGTCTAATTTGTTCCTACTGAACATGGAGCTGTCACACTGGCATGAAGAATATTAGACTGAGTACAAAAGAAATGGAAATGAATGGCTGGAGAAAAAAGAAGTAATATCTTTGAAGTTCAGGATTTCTTATCATTCCAGGGAGTTAATGCAGTTTACATTGACTGTGGTAGGTTATTAATAAAAAATACATTGATCAGAAAACTTTTGTATATGATGAATATTCGAATAATTTTTCTTCACAGAGGCAACAACTTATTCAAAGGAAAGAGCTTGTCAGATGAAAGCTCAAGAAACCATCCCTGTTCTCTTACTACATGTTCTTACAGCTTTCTGTATGAAAAAAAAGAAATAACAATAGCGAAGGGTCGCTAAACTGGTGTTTGATTGTAAAAGGAAAATAAGAGTTCTGGCGTCCACCTGCACCACAGTCCCCTGCACAGAGAGATTTCACAGCATGATCACAGAAGTGAAGTGCAAAGAACCCAAACTTAAGCCCAAAAATTTGATTGAAAACCCAAAAATTATTGATTATTTCTGCCCATTTCATAACCATAAATCCAAACAAAGTCCATTACTTCCCCTCTGAATTACCACCACTCCCTATTCCCCTACTAACAAAATTTGGCAAGTGAACTGAATACCTGCTTGATGAATCCCAGTAATTATTTCTAATTATTTCTAACATTGATACTTCCATTTGTGACGCTGGAAATGTTGGTTTTATTTGGTGATTCACAAGAAATAATCCCTTTTCTCTACCTGAAAAACACTTCATTCTTTGTTTCCATCCACTAGGTAAAGCAATTTTCTAGGATTATTTTAAATGCAATTGTATTTTATTCCGTATGTTATAAAAATAATTATTCTTAAAATTTGTAAAAAATCAAGAAAAAATACTAAAATGTCTTAAAATGTAGAGAAAGAATATATAAGGATTATAGAAGGAAAGAATAAAATATTATTGTTCTGTAATCCATAACATGTTATTTGAGAACACTGAGATGCCATTAATCATTTTTCAGAAGGTTGAAAATGCATAAAACCCTACAGAACAGTGGCTTTAAAAGAAACCTTATCTAGTTTTTGTCACCTGTGCAGATTTTTGAATTACTTGCTGAAAGGTCTATAAAGCAAAACCAAAGGGTGAGGACTGTAAATGTTTTATTAGAAAATGATATAAAGTGATGCCTGTGAATTCACAACTTCTGCTACAGAAAAATTTAGTTCTAGGTTGTTTTTTTTTTTACTTGAACTTTTGCTATCAATACCACTCAATTTACCTTAAAAATTTTAAAAGAGCAATCTCCTTTTCCTGTTGCTTCTCACTGCATTCCCAGTGCACATTTCCTCTACACTCTAAGCTGTAATCTGCCTTTCATCTTCCAAACACCACTTACATCTCGGGTGCCCTCTGCACAAAGGTACAAACACCCCAAATTCAGCAGCACTTGGGCTCCTTGGTGTTGTGAGGTCCCCAGGATGAGGTGAGAGATGAGAGTTTGACTCCGTGTTCTCAGAAGGCTGATTTGTATTATATATTCTATTCTATTCTATATTATGAAATGCTATACTGAAACTATACTAAACTATAGAGAAAGGCTACATCAGAAGGCTAAACAAGAATGAGAATGAAATCTCGTGACTGACTCCTCAGAGTCTGACACAGCTGGCTGTGATTGGTCATTAAGTACAAACAATTCACATGGAACCAATCAAAGATGCACCTGTTGGTAAACAACCTCCAGACCACATTCAAAAGCAATCAGATAATTATTGTTTTCATTCTTTTCTGAGGCTTCTCAGCTTCCCAGAAGAAATCCTGGTGAAGGGATTTTTCAGAAAATATCATGGTGACAACTTGGGTTCTCCCAGGCTGCGGATCTTTCACTGTTTGTCATTTTTGTGTATTCGCTGTTGATTAAATTTGCATTATTACACTCAATAGAAGAATTTCAGCGCCAACCTTCACACACTGCTTTGGTGAGCATCACCTTCTGCTCAGTCGAATTATTTCATCAGGTTTTTTCACTCCTGGTACTTCTGCTCATCACTTTTCTGTTGCCTCCCCTTTCTCCCCTCTTGCTTTGCAGCTGAGCATCTTCTCCCTGCCCTGTTTTCTCTCTCTGCCCTGCCCTGCCCTGCCTTTCCTGTTTGGAGATTCATTACTGCTGGCAGCCAGGTGGGAATGATGCTGGGATGCAGGAGGGCACACCTGGGAGCTGATGGGTGGGGCTGGATCAGGGGATGAGCAATTCACACTTCCAACAGGAGTGGTCACAGAATAAAAGAGCCTTTTTTATTTTACAGGTTTAGTAACCAAGGATATTTCCATGACTTCCCTCTCAGGGCCTTTTCCTAACAGTAGCTTTTCTTTTATTTTGTTTTCATTTTTGTTTATTTTATATTTATTAAATATCTTTATTTATTTTAGAAATTTTATTTATTTTTAAAAATTTTGTATTTATTTTAATTAAATTTTATTTAATTTTTTATTTTATTTTCTTTTCCTGTTGTTCGCAACCCAGATGTCTTGAGATCAGGAAGTCTCAGCATAACCAGGAACTTTCTCTGTGGCTGTAAATAGTTTTTGGTTCCCCTCTTCACTTTCTAAGGAGCTGAGATAATTTCATATTTCTCCCTTCCTGTCTGTCAGCTGTTTGCACTGACAGTTCTTCAAGGCAGATATTATCCCTCTTTATTATTATTACTATTATTCATTATTATTATTTATTATTATATTATTATTTATTGTTATTTTTTAATGTAATGAAAACAGGCTGTGGGTATCAATTGTGATCAAAAATGTTATAAAGATCCACATAAACTACATTTTTCACCAAACTCCTCTGTCCAAACTATGAAAGTGGATATTTATAATCTCAAAATTTAAGCAAAACATAACAAAATTAAAAAATAACAACACCGAACTTTACTATACCCAGGTCACTCAAAATCCAACCCGTTCTTCTTTCTCCATAAGCTTCACATGGATGTAGACAAATGTTTCATTTCATTCCAAGGCATGTTATCAACCCTGTGGGGAGCCCTTATCACACCCAAGAATTGGCAGTGTTTGTCATCCAAAACCAGTGGGAAAAAGCAATAACAAAGGTCACCTGAAGCAGTTTTTGTTTTCCAGAAATCTCTATCCTTCCCCAGTAAGGTTCAAACTGGGCTGTTCTTTTCTTTTCTTTTCCAGGTGATCTATATCCAAAATTGTTCTGCACAAAGTGACAATCCCCGCAGAAATCTAGAAATGCCACACAAAATAATTGCAAGATCTGACCAGACCCCCTTTCATTTTGTACTTGTTGGAGCTTCAGTGGTGAAATTGAAAATCATAAGTGAGGCACAGGAGCTGGATTTGCACAGGGAAATGATTTCATTGATAGGTGCCATATCCCAGTTCTGATGCTGTTTAAAAACTAGGTAAGCTCCTGAGCCAATAAATGTAGTTTGAGTGGTGTTGAAAGATTTGTTGGTGGACTTCCTTTGGTTGGTTGAAAGTTGCTTGACTTCCTTTCATCTCATCTGTATTTTTATTGTCTTCTTATAGAAGCCAGAGAAAACACTGTGCAGGAAATTGGGTGAGAATAAATCAAAGCTCTGTTAATCAGGAAGCATCCAGTTGACTTTAATGTGATTAGGACTAGGTCTTAGCATCTCTTAATTTTAGTCTTACAAATTCCCTCTAGCAAATTAGAAAAAGAATTATTAGTTACTATTCAAAATTCAATGGAGTTTATTAAAAACTCAGCTGGGCATCACCCTGAGGATCCTGATCTCGTGTTGGAGCTGCTCTGCTTTGGAGCAGGTGGTTTGAACAGATGATTATCAGAGGTTTTTCTTTAAAAATATATTTTTAAAAAACCCCCAGCTCTCCAGAAAGAAATACTACAACTAATTCTTATTACTCAAACATTTTCCACACTTTCATAGGAAGAAATAGCTTTGGTCTCTTAGGAATAGCAGTTCCTATCTTAAATTATGACACTTCTCCCTTATTTTTGGAATTTCTCCATCTGAGCCCTAATTGAGGTTTCATGCTCATGCTAATCAAAGCAGCAGGACACAGCAGATTTTTCAGTTTCATTTTCTCTCAGAGCCATCAAAGTTTGACTTTGCCTATTGGCATGTTGAAAGACTTAAAAAGCGTCAGAAAACAGACTGGCATTAAATATGGGCAAGGAATTCACCTTGGGGCGACCTGATCATGGCAGATATTGGTGGCTTATTGCAACCAGGGAAAAAATAAATGGTGAAAACCTCATTTCTTTTGGGGAACTGCAGGTTTTGGGAACCCACTGCAGTTTTTACCTCTGTAGGAGCCCAAGGCTGCACTTGGAGCTCTGTGTGCAGAGAGACTGAGTAAATCTTGTAATTACTGCCAGTGCCCCTCAGTGCACAGGATAGTGAATTAACTCCTCTGTTCCACTTTGAACTGGTTGTTACAAGCCACCAGAGAGCAGAAATGACACTGTAGAATCCTAGGGTTTGTGTACACATGGAAGCCCCAGATATGCAGAAAACTGCAAAATTCTGCGTGGCCTCCAGCAACAAATGCCATCATTTCTGATCTCCTAAATACATGGATCCCAAAGAAATACAGAGATCTCCTCTTCTCTTCTCTTCTCTTCTCTTCTCTCCTCTTCTCTTCTCTTCTCTTCTCTTCTCTCCTCTTCTCTTCTCTTCTCTTCTCTTCTCTCCTCTTCTCTTCTCTTCTCTTCTCTTCTCTCCTCTTCTCTTCTCTTCTCTTCTCTTCTCTCCTCTTCTCTTCTCTTCTCTTCTCTTCTCTCCTCTTCTCTTCTCTTCTCTTCTCTTCTCTCCTCTTCTCTTCTCTTCTCTTCTCTTCTCTCCTCTTCTCTTCTCTTCTCTTCTCTTCTCTCCTCTTCTCTTCTCTTCTCTTCTCTTCTCTCCTCTTCTCTTCTCTTCTCTTCTCTTCTCTCCTCTTCTCTTCTCTTCTCTTCTCTTCTCTCCTCTTCTCTTCTCTTCTCTTCTCTTCTCTCCTCTTCTCTTCTCTTCTCTTCTCTTCTCTCCTCTTCTCTTCTCTTCTCTTCTCTTCTCCTCTCCTCTCCTCTCCTCTCCTCTCTTCTCGAAAAACCAACAGGGACTACTCCTGAAGCAAGAGGACCATCCTGCAACTTGTTTTTTATTGAGGTACACACCCACATTACTCAATGAATCATAGTTAGGTTTTATCATCAGCTTTACACTAAAGAACATGATGAACAGGAAATTCCTCCTCCTGTCAAAGCAAATATTAGTCAGATTAGTCAATTATTAGTCAGATCATTATGTGGATGAAGTGTTGGTAGCTCTTCCTGTGCTGGCAGTGGTTATTGGGAATTATGGACTGACTTTCATCATCCCTTAGCACTTTTATCTCCACAAAAAGTCTTAACTTGGACTTCCCACAGCACATATGAGTCTCACACAGATTGAAAGGGAGAGAAATAATTCAGTGGCATTTTTGGGGGCACAGCCATAAGGTCACACAAAAGACAGTTGGAAGAACTTGTTTCTCTTTTATTGTGCTTTAGATTATAGGCACAGTGCTTTTACTGTTTCTCACTATGAATAGGATCCTCTTCTATCCAGAAAGACATAGGTAGATTTAAATTTTTTAATGTGTTTTTATGTTTTAGGATTTTTAGAAAAACTGCTAACACTGTAATGAAAAATACTTGTAAGCACATAGCTAGGAAGAGTTTCTTTTTATTGCTATTAACTGAAGGATAATTAATAAATATTTTTCCATAACTATTTAACATATTGTCTGCACACACTTATTATCAAGACCCATATTTCATTTCACAGTTTTCTATGTTTTCCAGTAGTCACTGACAAATTGGAAGAAGAAAAGCAAAAATAGGATTTTGGAAAATCTGTATAATTTTATATGCCCCAGTAGAGAAAGAAAGAACCAAGTAATTATGATCTAGGTGGACATGAATCATTGACTTTAAGAAAAAAGTTCTATGGCTGTGCTCAATTCCTTCAGTTAATCCAACTTCCAGATGTTTCCACAGTCTGAACTTGGAATAAAAGTAACATAAACTTCTTCATTACCCTTTCCTAATGATGACATTTGTCCTCATAGCTTGTGCTAGATTAGTCCCCAAAACAAAACTGAAACTTTTCTAACTGCCAGGGCAGAAAATTTGAGGAAAGAAGGTATTTTAGCTAGATGGGGTATCCACAAGCAGGTTGGAATTGTGTTTATGGTCAGACTCCAGAGCACAGGATATACAGGACCCTCTGGACAGCAGATGGAACCAGTCCAGTGAAGGAGATGAGGGAGAAAGTAGATTTTTTTTTGCCATTCCTACTGGCAGAATTGAGTATTCTGAGGAACAATTCAGTAACTGAATTGTTAATATCTTTCTCAAATTACCTGAAGTCAAAGGAGCAGCTCAGTGATCACCTCCCAGTCTTCCATGAGATGGGAGCTGCTGCTGCTGCCTCCTCATTTCAGTGAGTTTTACCCAAAGCAGTGATTTGCAATTTTAGGTAAATCTCAGAAAGGAAGCATTGCACCATTTTGCATGCTGGCATTCTTCCCAGCTTTGGATAAACCTGTTTACGCTGCTGAAATATCCAGGACAGATGGATCCATGACTTTGTTCTGCACTGCTTTCCTTGAGGAACCCGAGGAGCCCAGGGAGCAGCTCTGCTGTCTGTAGCCTTGATGACTGAGCTGCCACAAGAAATTCTCTCAGGTTTTACGGATCAGCCCCCTAAAACCTCACTCACTTTCCCCAGCAGGGTGGGGACAAGCTCCTGGGTTGAGATAAAGAAAGTTTCATACGTAAATCAGAACCAGCACATGCAAGCCAAGCAAAATAAGGAGTTCATTTCTTTCGTTCATCTCTTTCTTAATTTCATTTGTTTCCCATCGCTAGATGTACAGACCAGTAATCTGTGAACATCCAGAACACTTTTTTCCCCAAGGTTTTGTAAAAACAAAGTGTTTTCTGAACACTTCCAGGGGTGGTGACTCCACCAGCACCCTGGGGAAAGGGAAGTGGTGGAGTCTCTCTGGGTCATTCTTCCGCCTGCTTTGCAGTAAGATTTAATTCTCAGTCTACATACTTTGAAATTAGTAAAATGATGAAATGAAAGTGATGAAAGACATTATTTATGAAGTTGAAATCAGGAGAGAGTTTTAAGAAAACCCTACTATCATTCTGTAGAATTTTCTGCTGCAGAAAATAACCAGAAATAACAGGGAAGGAGCAAAACATCCACAGCTGTGACTGCTGCAGCTTGATTGCAAAAACAAACGTGCAGTATCAATGGAACAAAGAAAGCAGGTTGCAAAGGCTTGTCCTCTGATTTGGAATGATATTTCAAGAACTAAACGATTCCATGAGAAGCACTGATAGGTGAGTGGTGTGTGTCCTACGTGCATGTGTCAGCAGGTCACTGTGCTGGGGCTGGACAATGCCTCTGCCAATGTCACTGCAGAGCCCTGCTGCAGGGCAGCTCCCACAGAGGTGCCAGGCGCTCAGGAATTCCTCTTCTTCCTGGGGGTCATCCTTCAGATGGAGTGCACAGCCCAAGTATTGATGGGGCACAGCAGTTAAACACCCCTTGGAGGAATTAGCTTATTAACCTTGTGTCCTGGCTAAGTCCCAATTCCAGCAATTAAAAATTCGCCCTCTGAAGTTCTCTCCGCAGATTTGATGCAGCTCATGATTAATAAGTTCCTGCCATAAACTCTGTTTCTGGTTTAACTGAGAAATGTTTAAGGGCAGTTGTGTTCCACTCCAGGGATGAAGAAGTTTTTTTTTAGGAGGCACAGCATCTGCTGTTTAAATAGAAAACACTAACATGAACATCACCTTCACTCACAGCAATATCACAGAGGCTGGAAAATTTTTAAGAACACTTTTACCACATAAACTTAAAGGAAAAAAACAATAGAGGCAATTTAGAAGCAACTGTTTAGTTAAAAATACTGGAGTTTAAACTAAAATAATAATTTGCATTTCTAAAATCATCACTTATTAAAATCTCAGAACCATAAAAATCAACAGAATGAAAGAAACAGCTTGGGAATAAGGTGTCAGATTCACAGAATCATGGAATATCCCCACAGGGATCTTCCATCCAACCCCTGGGCCTGCCCAGGACACCCCAACCATCCCACCCTGAGCTGAGCTGGTCCTTCACATAAAAGGATCCCTCAGATTATGTTTTCTTTCTTTACACCTACTGCTGTATTTTTACATAATGAAAGGAAAAGAGAGACAGGAGACCAGAGCAGCTATGTCCCAGGCTGATCATTATGAAGTTATTTGAAAATCATATTGGAACATTCTTATTTATGAAATTTCTATTTATATACCAGTTTTACTGCAGGAAAGGGTTTCAGGTTATGTGAATGTCATATTTTATTAAGTACTACACTCTGAATTTATTTCTAATTCCTCTCTCCATTAAATTAAACAGGGCACATGGTTATAACTTTAATTTCTTAATTTTATGAGAATTACCCAAGCAACATCTGGGCTCTGAAACAATTCAGTCATTCAGTGGTTTATTACAGAATAACAACAGATTCCTCAAACTTGGGGCAGTTTTTATTAAAATTTACTCTGTCCTCATATACAATGTTTGGTAAAAAAAATAGGAATTTTTAATTTATTCTTTCAAGCTTTCTGAGCATACTTGCCTACTTCTTATTAAACATCCTCAGAATACTTAAAAACCTTAGGAGAAAAAACCCCATAAATCTGTATTCTGGGTTACAGAAACTGTGGTGGATTGGCTGATCTTTCAAGAAGAGCATGAAGGGACTGCTAATCAAATGTGCCTCAAGGCAGGAAACTCTAAAATATTAAAGCTGGTTTATTCAGGGTGTCTCAACTCTTTAATTTGACTTTGACTGGTACTATCTTTAAAAGTTTTATTTAACCAAAGCATTAACAAAACATCCATTATTATCTGGGTCTGTAGAATTGAAATATATTTGAAATATATTTGGGAAAAAAAAAAGGAGTAATTTATTGAATCTAATCTGTGCAGTGCTGGAATAAAGATGTGAATGTTCTCTGTGTCTGCTGTGTGCTGCTGTTGGATTTGCAGGTCTGGGAAGATCATCAGTATTAAACCAGGAAACACACTGGGTGGTTCACTCACCTTTATTTTTCAAAATATCAGGTGAGGTTTTGGCTAAATAGGTTCACATCAATAAATGTCATCTCCAGGCACCAAAACAATCCTGGAATTTGGTTCTTGAATAGTTGCACACGCTGAGATTCTGCCATGTAACGCCTCCTTTGAGCTGCAAACTCTTTTCCAGAGCACATTTAAATTTCTTTCTTTCTGCTCCTTTCTACCCAGCCCTTACCGCTCAGGAATGAATTTCTGAGCCCCACAGCTCTGCCTGCTTCATTTTGCCTGTCTTCATCCCCTAGACTTTGCTCATGACTGTACTAACAAGAGATTTTTCTCCCTATCATCAGTTTCTCTTGCAGGGATCTGTAAACCTCTGAGTGTATCCATCAATATAAATCCATCATATAATAATATCCATCCTATAAATTAAACTATAAAAATAATTTTAAACCTTAAAAATTCAGAAAAAATATTTCCAGCATCTATATTTTTACCCCAACTTACCTCAACAATAACCCTATGACAATTAAACCTCTTTGTTTTCTCTTGAATTAGTCAGACTTCCCCAGGTGTTTTTACTGTGGTGCATTTTCCAGAAATGCTGGTTTGGGGTGACTTTTCAACTCTGATTCTGAATTGCAAAGAGTTAAGGATGCAGTTTGTGTACCCAAAATGATCATCTCAGTCCTGTGTGGACTCCAAGAACTAAACTGAGTGAAGTCTTGTGCTTAGAGCTTCTGCTGAGCCAGTTATCCATCACATTTTACATTTACATGTCGTTCCCTCTGCATTCCAAGGCACTCTCCCTTTCTCCCTGTGCTCCATTCCCACACTTTCCCCCTCTCAGATGTGCAATATTCTGCTACCTCTGGCAGCCAGGAAGGTCCCTGGAGCTCCTGCTTTACAGAGACATCCCCATCCCCATTCTCCTGAGCACCAATAATTCTGCATTTTGCACACACTGCTGCCATCAGAATTTTGAATTATCCTGTTTGGAGCAGCCTGGTCCTTTAACAGCCTCTAATGTAAAGATGTAATGGAGGTGGCTGTGCTAAAAACATCTGAGAACTCCTCTTGTGATTGCCAATTCCAAACCCTCTAAGCACTCATGAGCATAATATTATCTCCTCATCCCAGTCAATTTTCTCCCTGAATATTTACTGAATACTAAATTCATACCCAAGTCAGTGATTGAGAAAGTAAAGGAAGAAGCAGGACATAATCCATATTTTCTTTCTCCTTGTCATTGGATTCCTGTGTTACAGAGACAACTGGAAACCACGCCCAAGGACTGGGTTGATAGAAATTGCATGTAACTTCTTCTAAGTGATATCCTCAGAGTAAATTTCCCATGGATTTTGGGGCACTTTGCACAGGAAACACAGAGTGATTAGATATTTGAATTATATTATATCTCCAGAGTGATTATATTTGAATTATGATATATCTCCATCTATTTCTTAGCATTTTGGTTCACCAGTCAGCCAAATTTGCAATAAAGATGGGGTCTTCATGACAAAAAGATCATTTTTTCTAGGTTTCATCAAACAACCTGTAATGACCCATCTATCAATTGTCCCAAGCTTTCCTTGGCAAAATACGTAGCTTGAATGAGCCATAATTAATAAAAATAATACTTGATTATTGCAGGTGAAGAATGCAGATTTTCTGTTTGCATAATTACATTGCTGATGATTGCTTAGCAATGATGTAGTTTAGGTAAAATATTCTAAATTTTCCTAGTAAAGCAACCTAACCTAAAACATTTGTAATTCTAGGGGTCATAAATATTGCTGCTGTCACATCTCCTAAATATCTGCCCCTGCTTATGGCAGGGGGTTGGAACTAGATGACCTAAAGGTCCTTTTCAACCCAAGCCACTCTGATTCTATGAAATAAATTATCCTCTGCTGTTATTTTTGAGCTTAAATTGTGTTTGAGGTGAGGAAACATGTCTCAACCCAAAGAATCAGAATGAAAAAAAAAAAACAACCAGAAGCTGAAAAGATGATAGAGGACAGACAAGACAGATTCTAAACCATTATCCTTCAACCTATATACTGAATATCAAATAAATTTTCCCAAAAATATCAGCACAATATCTTGAGGGACATATGAGGTGTTGCTTCAGCTCTTTACCCCAAAATTTAATTTATCTTCTGCAGTATCCAGCTCATCTCATTTTAGTGTGCTTTTTAGCCTATTTAAAATTTCTTTGATTACTCCCATCACCAAATGGATGAGGAATATTCCCCAGGACTTTTAACAGAGTAGTTCACAAAGTGGAGGCTATGGAATAAAAATAGGGGTGATATAATTAGCTATGCTATTTTAATGGAATACCTCTCAAAGCCGTAATATAAAATTCTCATTTAGCAAAGCCATCCTTAAATTGTTTCTTTTCTGGGTAATTTTTCTGATTCCAGTCCCACTCTCCTGACTGGAAGAAGTTTCTGTCTCTGGGAAATTTGCTGTGGTCCCTGAGTCTTGATGTCAGTGGCATCTCTCACTAATTTCTGACTGCAGTCACTGTTTTCTATTGAATAATAAGCAACACTTCAGTTTAATAACTTCTAAACTCCTTTTTTTTTTTTGGTCACAGCTATTTGACATTTTTCAGTGTACCTTGAATAGACAGAAAAATGTACCTTCCTTACAGCCTACATCTGCATAGAAAAACACATTGCACAATACCTGACCAGGTTTATTTGTAAGTGTTCCCTGAAACCAAGCAGGGTTAATTAAACACCTTGGGATGCCAGCTGGCTGAGACTGAGTGATTCTCTTCTTTTGCTTCTGTAATATTAATTCATGCATCTAAATTATTCATTTATTTATACATATATATATAAGTTTGCACTTCTATATGCTTGTAGTAGTATATGTTCATAGCCACAGTTGAATGGGAATGTTTTATGCATAGCTTTATTTCCTTCTGCATTGCATATTAACAACTTTTCTCAGCTCTCCCCTCTCTCATTCCACCCTCACTGGCACCATTTAATCTATAGGATGTCTGGAACATGGAAATTGTCTTCATTATACACCTGTGGAAAGAACATTTCAGTTGTGTTAGCAACAAATGATGAAAATTTCAGTACTTGCAGCACAAACTACTCCTTCACTGCCCCATTTTCCCTTTATACAAATTATAAGTTGAAGAGTAAGACTTAGCTGCTGGGAAAGAATACAAAAAAGTCTCTGAAATGTAATAAAGAATATATAACTCTATATCATAAAGACAATATAGCCAAGCTGAGGAGGGATCTGCCTCTCTTGCTGCAGCTTTCTCACAATACTCTTCAAAGAGTAGAGGTCCTGTAATTTTTTTTTCCTGTTTTTTAATTTTAAATCTTTGTTATTATCAGAAAGCAAATAAACCTCCTACTGGTCAGGAATTTATTATTTGAAATTCTTGTCAGGATTTTTTATTTTTCCAGTTTTATTGGAGAGGGGGAAGGAAGGAAGGAAGGAAGGAAGGAAGGAAGGAAGGAAGGAAGGAAGGAAGGAAGGAAGGAAGGAAGGAAGGAAGGAAGGAAGGAAGGAAGGAAGGAAGGAAGGAAGGAAGGAAGGAAGGAAGGAAGGAAGGAAGGAAGGAAGGAAGGAAGGAAGGAAGGAAGGAAGGAAGGAAGGAAGGAAGGAAGGAAGGAAGGAAGGAAGGAAGGAAGGAAGGAAGGAAGGAAGGAAGGAAGGAAGGAAGGAAGGAAGGAAGGAAGGAAGGAAGGAAGGAAGGAAGGAAGGAAGGAAGGAAGGAAGGAAGGAAGGAAGGAAGGAAGGAAGGAAGGAAGGAAGGAAGGAAGGAAGGAAGGAAGGAAGGAAGGAAGGAAGGAAGGAAGGAAGGAAGGAAGGAAGGAAGGAAGGAAGGAAGGAAGGAAGGAAGGAAGGAAGGAAGGAAGGAAGGAAGGAAGGAAGGAAGGAAGGAAGGAAGGAAGGAAGGAAGGAAGGAAGGAAGGAAGGAAGGAAGGAAGGAAGGAAGGAAGGAAGGAAGGAAGGAAGGAAGGAAGGAAGGAAGGAAGGAAGGAAGGAAGGAAGGAAGGAAGGAAGGAAGGAAGGAAGGAAGGAAGGAAGGAAGGAAGGAAGGAAGGAAGGAAGGAAGGAAGGAAGGAAGGAAGGAAGGAAGGAAGGAAGGAAGGAAGGAAGGAAGGAAGGAAGGAAGGAAGGAAGGAAGGAAGGAAGGAAGGAAGGAAGGAAGGAAGGAAGGAAGGAAGGAAGGAAGGAAGGAAGGAAGGAAGGAAGGAAGGAAGGAAGGAAGGAAGGAAGGAAGGAAGGAAGGAAGGAAGGAAGGAAGGAAGGAAGGAAGGAAGGAAGGAAGGAAGGAAGGAAGGAAGGAAGGAAGGAAGGAAGGAAGGAAGGAAGGAAGGAAGGAAGGAAGGAAGGAAGGAAGGAAGGAAGGAAGGAAGGAAGGAAGGAAGGAAGGAAGGAAGGAAGGAAGGAAGGAAGGAAGGAAGGAAGGAAGGAAGGAAGGAAGGAAGGAAGGAAGGAAGGAAGGAAGGAAGGAAGGAAGGAAGGAAGGAAGGAAGGAAGGAAGGAAGGAAGGAAGGAAGGAAGGAAGGAAGGAAGGAAGGAAGGAAGGAAGGAAGGAAGGAAGGAAGGAAGGAAGGAAGGAAGGAAGGAAGGAAGGAAGGAAGGAAGGAAGGAAGGAAGGAAGGAAGGAAGGAAGGAAGGAAGGAAGGAAGGAAGGAAGGAAGGAAGGAAGGAAGGAAGGAAGGAAGGAAGGAAGGAAGGAAGGAAGGAAGGAAGGAAGGAAGGAAGGAAGGAAGGAAGGAAGGAAGGAAGGAAGGAAGGAAGGAAGGAAGGAAGGAAGGAAGGAAGGAAGGAAGGAAGGAAGGAAGGAAGGAAGGAAGGAAGGAAGGAAGGAAGGAAGGAAGGAAGGAAGGAAGGAAGGAAGGAAGGAAGGAAGGAAGGAAGGAAGGAAGGAAGGAAGGAAGGAAGGAAGGAAGGAAGGAAGGAAGGAAGGAAGGAAGGAAGGAAGGAAGGAAGGAAGGAAGGAAGGAAGGAAGGAAGGAAGGAAGGAAGGAAGGAAGGAAGGAAGGAAGGAAGGAAGGAAGGAAGGAAGGAAGGAAGGAAGGAAGGAAGGAAGGAAGGAAGGAAGGAAGGAAGGAAGGAAGGAAGGAAGGAAGGAAGGAAGGAAGGAAGGAAGGAAGGAAGGAAGGAAGGAAGGAAGGAAGGAAGGAAGGAAGGAAGGAAGGAAGGAAGGAAGGAAGGAAGGAAGGAAGGAAGGAAGGAAGGAAGGAAGGAAGGAAGGAAGGAAGGAAGGAAGGAAGGAAGGAAGGAAGGAAGGAAGGAAGGAAGGAAGGAAGGAAGGAAGGAAGGAAGGAAGGAAGGAAGGAAGGAAGGAAGGAAGGAAGGAAGGAAGGAAGGAAGGAAGGAAGGAAGGAAGGAAGGAAGGAAGGAAGGAAGGAAGGAAGGAAGGAAGGAAGGAAGGAAGGAAGGAAGGAAGGAAGGAAGGAAGGAAGGAAGGAAGGAAGGAAGGAAGGAAGGAAGGAAGGAAGGAAGGAAGGAAGGAAGGAAGGAAGGAAGGAAGGAAGGAAGGAAGGAAGGAAGGAAGGAAGGAAGGAAGGAAGGAAGGAAGGAAGGAAGGAAGGAAGGAAGGAAGGAAGGAAGGAAGGAAGGAAGGAAGGAAGGAAGGAAGGAAGGAAGGAAGGAAGGAAGGAAGGAAGGAAGGAAGGAAGGAAGGAAGGAAGGAAGGAAGGAAGGAAGGAAGGAAGGAAGGAAGGAAGGAAGGAAGGAAGGAAGGAAGGAAGGAAGGAAGGAAGGAAGGAAGGAAGGAAGGAAGGAAGGAAGGAAGGAAGGAAGGAAGGAAGGAAGGAAGGAAGGAAGGAAGGAAGGAAGGAAGGAAGGAAGGAAGGAAGGAAGGAAGGAAGGAAGGAAGGAAGGAAGGAAGGAAGGAAGGAAGGAAGGAAGGAAGGAAGGAAGGAAGGAAGGAAGGAAGGAAGGAAGGAAGGAAGGAAGGAAGGAAGGAAGGAAGGAAGGAAGGAAGGAAGGAAGGAAGGAAGGAAGGAAGGAAGGAAGGAAGGAAGGAAGGAAGGAAGGAAGGAAGGAAGGAAGGAAGGAAGGAAGGAAGGAAGGAAGGAAGGAAGGAAGGAAGGAAGGAAGGAAGGAAGGAAGGAAGGAAGGAAGGAAGGAAGGAAGGAAGGAAGTCTGTGTTGAACAGAATATTTCTGACTTACAATGTTGTAGGGTAAGGAATTTAAACAGGGAAAAAAGAAGAATTCCTAGGAAGCAATTTCCACCGTAAATTGATTATTTACACTTCTTTTGCATGGCTGTGCCCTTCCTGCCTGCCTTCCTTCCTACATTCACTCTTCCACTGCCCCTCTGCCTCCCCAGGTAGTGACTAGGACAAGTGTTGGAAGCTGCCAGCACCCTCAGGTCCTTCACAAGGAGCAGCATGATGCTCTTCCTCACTCTAATCACCTTTAGGGGTAATTTTGAAGCTAAAATATCCAACTCCTTGACCTTTCTTCATTCACCTGCAATCCTGCATTACAGCTGGATTTAGGATGTGCAGAGTGCCCTAAGCATGCTGATTACAGGATCTCTGCCCACTTTTTTGCCTCTAAAACTGGTTTTGCTCAGCTCCTGGGTCAGCATTTGTTTTTCTGACCTTTTGTAGACCTGAGGTCTCCAGAGCCAGTCTGAGCCCCATTTTTAATCGCCCCATCCCTGTGCTTGTCTCCACCCCATCCTGTGTTCCTATTCCCAGCCCTCCCTCAGTCCCACTTGGATTATATTCCTTACCCTACAGCGTTCTCCTAGCCATAAATACTCTGTTCAATTAATTACTAATTTCTTTTCACTTCTATGTAAATTGAAGAACGTGGTTTAGCCAAAGAACCATGAGCAAAACAAGGAAGACAGAGCTACAGAATCTCTTAAGATTTACTGCCAATGACAACACTATTGACCTTTCTACAGGGTACAGATATGGCCAGGAAACAAGCAGGGATGAGGGAGTCAAGGAGACATAATCCTTGGACTAGTGGGAATAGGGCAAATGTAGGAGCAGATGCATAAAGAGTTGATGCTACAGTTCCTCAGTGGGAATGGCAGATCATTTTTGGTGATTACACAGGAAACCCTACAGGAAATGGGCAGTTCCAGGCAACAGATACTAAAAAATCCAAAAAACAAAAAAAACAAAAAGAGTAATTAGAAAAAGTAATTGAATGCATGCATGTAACATATAATTTTTTACTATTTTCAGGTTTCTATTTAGCCAGAAGGTATTTCTTTTAATACAAACTTTTCTTATTAGTGCTGCAAGAATGAGCTGATATTTGCAGCACCTCTGGTTTCATGGGTGTAATGACCTGTTTTTAGAAGGTTGGATGATCACACTATTAAGCATTTAGGTCTCCATCCATTTCCAGTATTAAAAGAACATTTTTTTTTCACAGTCTAACTAAGGAGTATTGGTTGATCTGCACTTGGTAACAGATGACAGCTTGCTAATTAGAATTGTTCCCAAAAAAATTCCAACTCACTGAACAGGTGACCTGCACTTATTAAACATTTCTCTGTTGATTTGAAAAATAACCACGATCATTTAAGCATGATTGTACAGAGCTATTTCCAACACTTTATTTTCCACAACTGATGCTTGTAAGTGCTAAGAAAAATTAGGAAAGACCATTAGCAAGACAAGCTGGACAGACAGAGCAAATAGCTCTGTACACCAATGAGCTGAAACACTTCTGGCTGAGTAATTCACAACGTGTTTGCCATCTAATACTTGAGATCTGGGGGAGGAATTGACTTTTGAGGAAGACATCACACACATCCCTGTGCATTTTGAACACTCAGGAGGCAGCTAACACGTCAGTAGAAGAAATTCCAGTATTGGAGGAGAAACCTTAAAATATCAAAGCATTCCTCTATTATTCTGTTTTAATTATTTATTTATTAATCAGCGAGTTGAGTGTTTTATTTTACACTATATTAATATAGTGTATAGTTACACTATATTAATATAGTTGAGTAATATACACTATATTAATATAGTTGAGTGTTTTATTTTACACTATATTAATATATTAGAATTTCATTATAAACTATATCATATATATGACATAATATATAAGTAAATATAAACAATATTAACTTATAATGCATATTATATTTTATAATATAATGTATATATATAATATATATTATATATTGCATAGACATATTATATATCTATATTATATATCTATTTTATATATTATTAATATAATATAATATAATATAATATAATATAATATAATATAATATAATATAATATATATTATATTATGTCTATAATATATAATATATATTCTATATTCTATAATATAATGTATATTCTATAAATATAATGTATGTTATATTCTATAATATACATTATAAATGTATACTATATTATTGCATATATTATATGTATATATGCTAAATGCACATTCTAATATAATAATTATAATATATGTAATTATAAATGTATTCTACAATATTTATTATAAATAATAAATACAATAATAAATATAATGTATATTATATAGTATTTAATATTGTATTATATTGCATAATATAGTTCATTATATATTGTTATACATATACCTTATATATATATATTTTGTATATTATTATCCTTGTCTATTTTTTCAAATATATAGAAAGGCAACTTCTAAAAACAAATAGTCTGAGAATCTCAGAGTCCACTTGCAAATCATGTAGAAAAATGTAGAAATCCTGTAGAAAAATTGACTGTTCAGCAATAACAAAAACCTCTCTCTGTTAAGCACAAACGCTAAAATAGCCCCTGGGAAGAAAATTAACCCCAGCCCTGCCCAAACCCAGCACATTCCATCCCTCATTCCCCACCATTTATGTCCCACTCAGGTCCCACACTATTCAATGCCCCATTACTCCCCCTGCCCTTCCCTTCCTCACTATTAATGCCCAGCTCTCATTCCTTCCGTTTCCAGCCCACTCCTGAAAGTGTCCATAAACTGCCCATACTGTTGAATTAATTCACTCCCTGCTCTGAGCTCCATCTGTTCTGGGGCTCAGGACAGGAATCCCGAGTCCAGCCAAACCCAGCACAGCACCTGGCCATTCAATAATGGGATTTTTCCTTGAGGTGCTGCACTTTACTCTCTGAAAACCTCAGCAGTACCAGTGATAAACAGCTCCTGTGTGGACCAGAAAGTCTCATTCCAAGGCTCAGCAGCTGCAGGATGTTGTCATTGCCTCCTGTTATTTTCCCCATGCAAGTTGCCACTTTATCACTTCTGGGACCCAGACAAGAGATATTTGTGTTGCTCCTCAGTACTCAGTTTCCAGAATAACCATTTGAATAATCCCATTAGAGAATCTGCTGCAGCACCACTGCTGCTTGCAGTTTTAAAGTTGTCACAATGAAAGCATTCCAGGAGCAGGGTTAGCTCCTGGCAAACATGCAATAACAATATATGCACAGTCCTCCAGAAATTAGCATCCATTTCTAATTCTGAGAGTGTCCTTTGCCTTGCCTTTCAGCAAAAGACCCAGGTTAAAATGCTCGATTTGTTTCAGTACTCTTTTCTTATTTTTTTTCACAGTGTCAAGATAAATACAAATCTGATTTGGACTCTTTTTGAGGGTGCTTTATTATTTTGATAGATCTCCAGCAGTACCAAAACACATTTTCATCACAGCCAACTGCTTCAGCTCAAGCTTGATAGATTAGAACCAACTGCCCAACAGTGTCACCGCACCAGAGGTGCACCCAAATCCCAGAATCCACAATCACTGAGGCTGGAGAAGCCCTGCAGGACCATCAAGCTCAAACTGTGCCTGATCCCCACCTTGTCCCCAGCCCAGACCTCTGAGTGCCACATCTGGGTTTTCCTGGGACACCTTCAGGGATGGGGACTCCAACACCTCCCTGGGCAGCCCCTGCCAAGGCCTGACCACCCTTTCCAGAAAGAAATTCCTCCTGGTGTCCAACATGAAATGCTACAGACACACAATAAGCTACTTTTTTTTTTTTTTTGAAATCCATCTCACAGAAGTACTTTGGATAACAATATTAAAATAACACAAGAACTGCCTTTTAGGGTGGTTTTTCCCCTCCAGCCATGCCCAGGTCTGTTCCTGTTCTGCTGTGAAAATGGACTCTGAGGCTGACCTGAGCTCCTGACTTGGCTTCTTTCTGCAGAAAAGTTGTAAACTCACAAAATTTCAGTGTGCCTGTTCAATATGAAGCCTGAACAAGAAGTTTCAGTGCCAGGTTGGATGGGGCTTGGACCGTCCTGGGCTGGTGGGAGGTGTCCCTGCCCATGGCAGGGGTGGGATGGGATGGACTTTAAGATCCCTTCCAACCCAAACCTTTCTGGGATCCTCTGATTCCATGATCATTCCAGTCACCCCTGCAAACCCAGTACTGAGGTCACTTTCAAAGACATCTTACCTCTCCATATGTTCCAAAAGCTGAGCTCTATTTGTCCTGAAATATCAGTAAGATAATCCAATTAGCAAGATTCTGCAAGTGATGTGAGACATAATTTCCATGACTTCATTTTAGCAACCAATGCATTTAAGAAATGAAGTCTTCAAGGTTTGTCAAAACACTTTTTTATTATACTAATGATAAATTTGGATATTTAAAAATACTGCAGAAATAGAAGCACCTTTTGCTACCAGTTTTATTTGACAATTTATAAAATGTGGGTTTGATCTCTGATGTTTCCATTTAAAAGAAAACATTGATCAAACTTCTATTCTTAAGACATAGGAGAGCAAAATAAGAGATATCTCCAAGGAGAAAATTGGTCCATCTTCTCATTGAACAAACAAATTTGGTGCTGGGATGGCTGATTTTTAAGGCCAAAAACTGGTGGTGCAGTAAGGTAGGCTTTGAAGGTAAAAAATGTTAAGATCAGAGTTGGAGAACAATTTCAGAGAGATTTTCAGTTTTCAGACAACACAGCCATGAGAAACAGCATGACCAAAAAAATGCTGTAAATGGAGAGTGAGTGATCATCCAAAAGCACCTGTCATCTAATGTCTTATTTGAACTCAACATGAGGGAAAAAATAACATGTTCCAGCCATATAGTTATGTTATTAGTATCACATTGGTACCTGTCTGTCAGCAGCTGTCCTAGAAAAGTGACATTTTAAAACAAAAAGCCAGACAGGTTAAAGATAAAGGTGCAGCAAAGAGATGTTGTTTGTTTTCCAGAGACTTATTATGGAGAGGAAAATAAATAAATAAAGATACTGCCAGCAGTTGCAGCAGATAAATGCTGGAGAGACACCAAATGAGTGCCAGATTGGAAAATTAATGCTGTGTACTGAGAGGAAAACTTGGGTTTTGATCATCAGAGTCAGCTGCTGCTCTGAGCCCACAAAGATGTCCTCAAACCTCAGCTGGAGGGTCGTGCAAAAGCTCCACGTAGCTTCTCGAGGCACTAGATGGCAGAATCTTCTAATTAGTTCAGTGTCATTTGTTTTTTAATCACCTCTGGAAGCAAACCTGGTTCTCAGCTAGAGAGCAGTGCAGCAAATTATGCAGCAAACCAGAAATCTTTGCTACTCAATCCACTCCCAAGTTTTCAGCACTTTGTAGTTTTTCCCCAGGTGTTCCTTCAAAATATTTGATGTAAATGACTTTTAAGCAAGCACATGGAGCCACACTAGTAACTGGTTCTCATTTTCAAATGACTCAGAAGGCAAATTTTGAGTCTTTATAAGAATCGTTCTCCAATGCACACTAACATTTGGTGGTGTTTGTTCCAGTAGCTGCCAGTGCTCAAAAATTTCTGAGGTGGCCAACAATGGAACTTACCAAAAACCCAAAATCCCTAAGAAAAACGTTTGCTTCTAATGGATTTGCATTTTTGTGGTAATGTGACAGTGAAAACAAATCCATCTGTCCACATGGGTGAGAAATAGGCAGAGCTTTCCTCAGTTCTACATGTAGTGGTATCAGCTGAGTTTCACAAAGTCCCAGAATGGGTTGGAAGGGGTTTGGTTTGGTTTTTAGCCCATCCAGTGCCATGGGCAGAGATATTTCCACAATCCCAGGTTGCTCCAAGCCCTGTCCAGCCTTGGACACTTCCAGGGATCCAGGGGCAGCCACAGCTTCTCTGGGCACCCTGTGCCAGGGCCTCAGCACCCTCACAGGGAACAATTCTTTCCCAATATCCCATCTAACCCTGCTGCTGTCATTTTGAAGCCATTCACTGGGTAAGTACTGCTACTCCAGGCTGTAAAGTCTTCTGTGCCCTAAGGGATGTGCCAAAGTCACACAGAGGGGCAGAAATTAAACCCCAAATTTTCCCAGTGCCAGAGCAGACACTCAGTTGGTTGAAGGGATGTTTATCCTGCTCCTTCCAGTGTGGCCACGGAAAAAAAAGTGAAGTTACAAATTGTGTAGATTGTATTATACATTTGCAGTCAAAAGACCCTACTGTGGTAAGAATCCAGTTAAAAGCAAAAGCAGAGGATGAGCCAGGAGGGAGAGTGGTGACACCAAGGAGTAATAACTTTGAGAAGCACAAAGAGAGAAGAGGAGAAAAAGCAACAAGTGAAGAAGCCCAATGTGATTACTGCAGGATCCTCTGCTGCCTAATGCAGCAGAAAGTCCATTGTCTTCATTTATTCATTTTTAATAAATGCAGCAGTGTTTGCAACACAATGAGCATTTTGGGCTGGCAGCTGCAATATTTATCAGGGTGCCATGAAGCATCACTGAGAAGCCTCACGTTGGTTTTGCAGCTCATCTACTTGCGGCCTTTCTAAGCAGCTGATTGACAATTTACTGGAGAACGTGGCTGAAATAATGGGATTTCCAACAATTATGGGTAATGAAAATTGTTGGTTTGTTTTTTAAGGTTTTTTAAGCCTTCTGATGTTTATATTTTTGTAACGAACTTTCTCACGCACTTTATGTAAATAACTTATTGTTTTGCATTCTTTTATGGGGGAGGAGTAATTTGATAAACTGTTGGTTTGTCCAGTGTCACTGGGGAGGTGACACTGTCATCCTCCAATCCACTGTCACTTTTAGAAATCTATAAATGTTAGAATCAGAAATTAAACTTTTCTCTTTTTCTGCCTTAGAGAGTTGCATGTCCGCATCATTTTATTTTGTGTCCTGTAATGACAAAAAATTCCTTGCAATTTTTTGCTAGGTGCTGGAGTTTCTCTGTTGAATGCAGAGATGAAATTTGGGACACCACAGACCAGCTTTTTCCATCCCACAGTTTATTGCTACCTAAGTGTGAGTTTCCCTCCTCTTACTTTCCCTTCTATGTCAGCAACAATCTGCACAATCAGTACAGCTTGCTGGACTGGTAAAAAATAAAACCTGACCTGGCAAAATTAGATCATTGGGTTATCAAACTGAATCAGCGCCAAGAAAAAGGTCAGAGAGGGAAGTGGCAGCCAAGAGATGAAGGTGAAAGGACTGTCCATTCTGGAGGGGGAATGTGCTGGATTAGCACAAGGACATTTTCACTGGAATGTCTATTTTATGTAAGAGCAGGAGACTCCAGACTCTGATTATACATGAACTCTTGAATCTGCAGTTCATGAATTCCCAAGTAGGACATTACTTCTGCAAACTTTCTGGGAGTGTCAAGTGACCAAAAAACCCCAGTATTTTGATATTTGCAGAGATTTTGTAATACTCCTTGAAAGTTTGGATTGTATGGTTATTTTTCTGCTTTAATTCTGTTCTTGAAACACAGCAGGAATTGCAGAGTGCAGTGATGCCATTTCCAAGGAGAATTAAATGTGGTGTGAGAAGATTCAATGACAGGGGACATAGACATGGTGCTTCAGCCTTCAGCCAGGGCCAGAAAGGTCTCAGATCCCTGAGTTTGGTGATGGATTTCAGGGGGAGGATTTAGCAGCAATGGATGAGAGAGACTTAGGATTTACTTGAGAGATCTTAATCCATGGAAGTCAGTGAGACCCCCTGGGCTGCATATGGGGTCAGTGAGAGACCTGGAAATTCTCCTTTCTATACCATTCATTGTCACCTTTCTTGGGAAGATCAGGGGAGGTTCTTCACCAGCAAAGAGAAGGAAGAGTCAGAGTCACTTTTAAAACAGGTCAAAAGGACATTCAGGGAGCTGTGAGAGGGTCAGTCCCACCTGGGTCCCTGGGACATCCAGGAGCAAACCCTCATGGAAATGTTTCTGGACACAAGGCAGAGGGGAAGGGGACTGGGAGCAGCCAGCATGGACTTATCAAGCTTGCCAAAGATAAATGAGGCCTGATCAACCTGATTTCTTTATAGGATAAAAAGATTTGGTCTGAGGAGGAAGGAAGATCGGGGTGAATCGGAGCACTATGGTGTGCTGAGAGAACCGAGAGCACAGGCCAACTTTAAACTTTAAACTTTAAACTTTAAACTTTAAACTTTAAACTTTAAACTTTAAACAACTTTAAACTTTAAGACTAAAAAATTTAGAACTTGATGATTTACAGCAGGTTTAGTTTGACTGGTTAATCCTTCTGCTTATCAATTACCAGTACTTAGAGTTATTAATCAACATCACAGTGCAGACAAAGCTGTTATTCCTTAACCTTTTAACAACCCCAACACCACTGAGCTGGGGTGGGCAGCACAGATCCCAACTGTTGGGAAGGATCAAAGTTTGACAAGTCTCACAGATGTGTATGCTTGGCAGAAAGGTTTTAGAATGTAGAATCTGAAGAAGGAATAGAAATGAGAGCAAGGTTTGATATAGAAGAAAAGAATTGCTCAGCCAGTCTTACTGGCTAACCAAGGAGGCAAAGGGTGTGTTAGTTAGAAGGGGTTTTTATCACTTAGAGCAAAGGATAAACCCACCCCAAACAAGAAGAAGTTTTTACTAAGCAGAAAGAAGCACAGGCAAACAAGCCTGCTGATGTTGTAAGTAGTAGAAAGGTCTCAGAATTTTCCACTGCAAGAAAACTGAAAAACAACTTCTGGCTTAAACTGTAATGTACTAACTCTTAGTGATTGGAGAACAGTAACATGAATATGGTAATTACAGTAGTTATGACAGGCTATAGGTAATAGTTAAGGTATAGATTGGTTCTGCTGTATTAAGATGCTCAGCAAAGAAAAGTACATAATGCATTGGAACCTAAACTCAGGGTCTCCAGGCCTGCCTGCAGCTGGAGCTGACAATAAACTGCATTTTGCAGAGCTGCCTGGAGTCCCACATCTCTCATTCAGGCTCTTTCACCAACAGCCCTGTCTGGAGCCAGTGCTGGAGGTCAGGGTTTGACCTTGACTTTGATGAGGTTTGAGAGCTCTTGGATGGAGAAGTCAGAATTGCAACAGGCTGCTGGAGTTCTTCTCCCCCATTCCCTCATCTTTTTATGTCATTCATGCTTTTATCTCCCCTTAAAGTGATGCATTGACTGCTCCTTTCACTGCTGATTTTCTATTTGCTTTTGGCAGCTGGGTCTCTTGGGTGGGATGTTCTGCCTCTTTGCTTATCTTGTTCTTTATCTTGTAGCTGCTTGTTTTCCAGCTGCCCCTTGGGTGCACCTGCACACACCTCTGCTCCTCTGCTTGTTCCACTACTCACACAATATTTGAAATATTCCCACATTTTGTCTGGCTTTGCCATAACATTTACAAAGTGCTGCTACGCTGTAATAAATTAGGATGCTAATATTTGGCTCCAAGGCAAAGTAGTATTAATTATATCCTGATTGATGAACTTCTAATTTATATGTGGCTGCTGCTCTGGCTCTGTGCAATGCAGTGTTTGAAAATTATTTTGTAGAAGCCCATGGGTGCAGAACAATTCCACCTTATTCTAAAAATAGAGATGATTATTCCCAAAATATTCTGAGACAAATACCAAATAGGGTGTGTTCAGATCCCTGTGTTTTGGGCAATAACTTGAACTACAGATGATGGATCTGGAAGCTTTGGCTCTGGACCACAGCAGCAGACAGATCAGTCATAATTCTGTTATAATTTCAGCGATAATTTTGATAATTTCATTATAATACCTGCCCAATGTAGAGGGGTCTCTGTCCACGGTGGGGGTTTGGAACTAGAACATCTTTCAGTTCCTTTCCAACCCAAACCAATCATTCCATGATTTTATTTGGAAGCTCAAGTGGCATTGATATAGATAATTGGATAAAATAGCATAATGTTACAGATATTGAATGGTATTGGATTTTGGGTAATAGAATGCTACAGTCCTGCTGCTTTTATTGACTGAAATGTTGCCAAGTCTCATTATTTTATCACCAATTTTCACATCTGTTGTTTTGTCCTTAAGACCCCAAATACTGCATTAGATGGCTATGTGGAAGGTTCCTCTCTTTTAAAATCAAAAATAAGAATGTCCAACCATTCACTGTTATAAAAACCAAACTAGAAGGAGATAAAAGGGCCTCCATACCTCTCTAAATCTATTTTGGTTCCTGGAAGTGGCCGTGGAGGTGTGGTGGGACATTCTTCATCCTGGCAGCTGGTCTTGGAATCCCAAAATGAGCATTATACCTCTCACAGACTAGTCCATCATTAGTCCTGTCACCCCAGGCCCTTGAAAAAAGTTTCTCTCCATCTTTCTCCTAGGCTGAATAAAAACAACCACAAATATTATTCTAAAACAGCATTAATTGAACAACACATAAATATTTCCCCTCTTCTTTCCTCATTAACTTCAGGTTGCACTGGCAGAAGGTCACTCTGGAGGGGGCTTGGAGCAACCTGGTCTGGTAGAAGGTTTCCTCGCCCATGAGAGGAGTTTTAAGGTCCCTTCCAACCCAAACATTTCTGGGATTCTCTGTTTCTATACTTATATGGATATATATAGTGAAAAAATTGAGATTTCCAGGCTAGATCTGCAGACAGAGAAAGCTTTCATTTTCTTCTTATAATACAGACAAAGGGATGAGATAAAAAATTTTTCCCATCGTCAGAGGAGAAGAAAAAGTCTCTTCTTCCTTTCATGGCTTTTTGGTATTCATTTTAAAAGCATTCATGGGAAATAAGCGAAGAGGTGAAAGATTACTAAATGTATATCCATTTTATTATAACTTCTGGAACACATTATTGCCTCCTGAATTGTGGAATAACAGGCAATCAGAAGAAGGAAAAAAGAAAAAAAAAAAAAGGGGAGGGGGGAAGCAAGGAAAAGGCAGTCTGTTTTAAAATACCAGGATAAGATAAATGGGAGAGCCTCCAGTTATAAAGAGAATGAAGATTTTGCAGAGCTGTTCCAGTCCTGTTTCCACATTTGTAGAAAAATGTTTCTGTGTCCCCAAAGCTCAGAGGGGGCTCAGGGTGATGAAGGAGCCCTAAAGGAGCAGGAAATTGGAGATGCCCAGGCCCCAGGGGGATGCACACTCAGTCAGTTTGCTCAGTTTTGGCAATTCCTCCCGTGCCAAGCACCCAGATTTCGGGGATGTAGAAAAGTACTTTTTCCACGAACAGGAAAGACATTAACAAACCCAGCACTGCCAGAACAGCACTCCCCTGCTTCTGCTGCTCCGAAAAACAAGGGGAAATGTGACTGGGAGAGCCTTTGGAGCCCTCTGTTTAGAAAGCAGCTTGGAGGGAGCTGTGCTGTGGATGGAAGCTGCACAAAGGTCCCGCGTAAACACCTGGCCAGGTGAGCTGTGCTGGGCATCCTAGTGCAGCAGGGAGGGCAGAGGGAGCCTCTGCAGCACTGGGGAAGGGTTGCTCCAGCCACAGCATCTAGAAAAGCCCCATCCTGTGGGTGTTGGGAGAAAAGAAAACATTAAATATTCAGCAGTGGTGCTGGCAGTGATACTCCGGGAGAATTGGGAGCACGGACTTTGCCGCCGCGACAGATGATTGCCTTGCTCTTTCAGGCAAAATAACAAAATATTTTGTCAGATCAGGTTCACAGAAACATATTGGTGACTGCACACAGAGCCACGGGGTCTCGTTTAATAAACACTGAGGCTCTAATTGGCAGTTCTCAAGTACAGACTGCACCAGTGGCCACCGGAGGGCTCAAACGCAGCTCAGGAATTGTTATCCCAGGCCCTGGGCTGTGCTCAGCCACCGAGGAGGAGACCTAAATGCCATCACGTACCTGTGAGTGAAATTTTTGGGGATCACAAATTCACCTGGGAGTGAATTTTTCGGGATCCAATCTCAAGGATTGTCATTAGACAAGTCTAGGAATGGGGTGGATATTAAGTTACCCTAAAATGTAATTTGCATGTTCCTCTTTCGAGCTCCCTTTTGCTGAAGAATATAAACTTAGAGGACCTTGTGTTCCTAATCCCCTTCCCTAGAGCATCGCCTCCCCATCCCTGGAAGTGTCCGAGGCCAGGTTGGACAGGGCTTGGAGCCGCCTGGGACAGTGGAAGGTGTCCCTGCCCATGGCAGGGGTGGCACTGGATGGGCTTTAAGGCCCCTTCCAACCCAAACTGTTCTGAGATTCCATGATAACGCCACCATTGTTAATTTCTTTCTTGAAAGACTTTCAATAAAAATATTTTCCTTTATCCTAGTCTAAACCTGTTTAAGGAAAAATAAAAGCAAATATTAACACATGGCAGTGCTCCCATTTTCACACCGCAGCAGAGCAAGATGCAATGACACCAAAGCCACCAAAGAAGTGTGGTTTCGGTTAAACCAGATCATTACGAATTGGTATTTTATTATTTTATTCCTGGACTGTCAGAAAGTCTGGACAAACTCTGGATTTAAGAGGAAGAGGTTAATTAAGTAGATATTTAATAGTCTTGTGGCATGAAGGAGATATGTCTTACCTAGCTGTTATAAAATAATATCTCATGCATTTTTACATGAAAAGAAGTGAAAGGTCCTAACAGATTTTTCTGGGAATTGCTGTCACCTCTGGGTTATTAATCACCTTTATAAAGCAGCACTCCAGATAACTGTTTGGATGAAGTTAAACAAGTCCATTTGGGAAGCACATTGAGAGTATCAGTTAAAAATGTCATCAGATGCTGAGGGTGGCAATATCTGGAGTGCCAAACTCAGATGGGAATCCACCATGCCCAAAAATACAGGAACGTTGAGTGTGAGAAGGATTAAATTCTCCATGCTGAGTTGAAATTTTAAATATTAAATTTGAAATATAAAAATATTAGCTTAGGGGGAGAAGACACTTTTTCTTATTTTTTCTTCTTTTTCTTTTTATTCTTTTTCTTTCTTCCTTTTTTCTCTCCTTTTCCTTTTCCTTTTCCTTTTCCTTTTCCTTTTCCTTTTCCTTTTCCTTTTCCTTTTCCTTTTCCTTTTTTCTTTTTAATTTTTCTACTTCCTCTTACCCTTCCCCTTCTTCTTCCCCTTCTTCTTCCCCTTCCCATTCAAACCTTGATCATTTATTTCATCAACAATTATTAAGTGATTTTCATTTGTTCACTTGTGTAAATATGTGCTCATATGCAAAACAGGGATAGAAATCTGCATCCATGTGTATATGTTAAAAATATTTTATGTTTGTGAGTATTTGTAAGATTTAAAAATAAATATATAGGGAAA
>NW_005054517.1:827362-848318 GCF_000277835.1 Geospiza fortis
GAGAGGTTCTGGGAGGTCCTTGAAGCCCTGAGCTCTGGAAGGTGCCAGTGCCAGGGAGTTTTGGGAGCACCTGGGGCACAGCCATGGCCAATATCAGGGCTGGGATGAGGCTCCCTTGGGGTCATTGTCTTCCTCTGTCTGTTCAATTTTCAAGTTATTAAACACTGTGGTTATTCTTCTCCTCAGCTCCTTATTTGTGCCTGCAGCCAGCAATGAACGTCAGAAAAAATTAATCAAAAGAGATGTTTAACTGACTCCTTTAGTCCTTTTTCCAATGAGAAATTAATTGGGCAGGCACTTCTTTAAAGAGCAAGATCAAAGATGCTGAGTGCTGCAATCATGAAATCCTTCCAGTAACACAATTGATAAAGTGCCAAGATATTTCTTGCCATGCCAGTCAGACACACACCTCCCAAACCTAGTCAAAGAGACAAACAGGAAAACCAAAAAAACCCACATACACAAGTCAAAATAGAAAGGAGAAAAAAATCCCAAACCTAATCCAGAATGCAGAGGTACAAAATATTGCAAAGGAATCTTTCTAAAAACAAATGAAACCATCCATGTCAAAATGTGAACTGTTCAAAAATATTAATAAAATATCAGGGAAGGAAAAATAGAAAAGGTTTTCAGGAATGAATTTCTTTGGATGTCCTTAGTAATTGCATGGAAAAATATAAGCATTCCCCATCCCCAGTGGGAAGAGAATGTGCCCAAAAGTGCTGAAAATATGAGGATGCAGTGGCATAGCTGATAGAACAATACAGGAAATGTAAAAAATTTAAACGGGCTTAAGATGAATAGTTGGTTCTATCAGTGGGAGGCATTTTCTTGTTCTCCAAAATACAAATTTATATCTTATGCCCATTTCCCCCACACAAATTCTTTATTTATAAAATTAGAGCCACCTTGCATTTGCTTGGAGATAGAGACACACAACCTTTCAGTGCATCTGTCTCAAATGAAAAACTGGGGTTAAAGCCATGGCATCTATGAAAATTAAAGTCAATCATATTTAATCATTAAATCTATGGAAGAAAGCATTTTCAAAAATGTGCTTCAGTGTTTAGCCAAAAAAAGGTCAAAAATACGCTAAGAGTTTCTGGTTCCGTGTAAAAATATATTTGAAATTATTATATATATATACATACATATATATATATATATATATGTGTGTGTGTGTTTGAAAATATGTGGTTAAAATGACAATAAGATTAATAAAAACGTGAAATTCTTTACTATATGTTTTTCTGGTTATATATCATGAAATTCCTGATTAATATAGTTTTCCACAAATTATTTTTTTCCTAGGGAAAAAAAAAATCCCTTTGCTATTTTCTTGTCTGACTTCCAGTTGTAAATTGTATCATTTGCTCCACAATGTGGATTGGAAACTTTGTCTGGCAGTGTATTACTAAATCAAAGTTGATTCATAATTAAAACAAGTATTAACAACTGCTGCCACGTAACTCGGCCCATTACATTCCTTCCCTGAAAGAAAATAAAAGTCATGTCATGCATTGTTTATTCTTGAAAGGGAAAGATTTATTACACTCACAGTCTTCCCTTGTAATAGCTCTTAGAGCAAATAACTTTATTTTCATCTCATTTTTGTAGTGGAAACTGAAGTTCCATATGCATTTTCAGTGACAGCAATATGAAATATCCTGACGCATTTTTCCAGTCCTGTTTTGTGGTGCTGTTCTTTTGGAGTTTAAATGCATGGGTCAGATTTTGCCAAGTTTAGAATCAGTGTAAAGAGGATAAATAAAGTACCAAAATTCTATTTAAAAAAATTGGTTTTGGCTTAAAAAATTATCCTTGCTTATAATTTGAGAGCTAAAATAGTCTGAAAAATAATTGAGGGTTAAAATAGTCAGAAAATAATGCTTTTAATTATCACAAGCTGAGCTTTGTACTATTAACTGGTTAGTAGGGAATTTTTTGGTATTACATCAATTATACAAATACATCACATTAAAAAAAATACTTGTGCTCTCCTCCAAAATATTTGGATACATTTCCCTTTTTTTGTAACCTATAATGTTTATTCAGGATATTTAATGTTGATGATTTTACCTCTTCATTTGAAAATACAGTTTAAATGCATAGTCTGTGAATAATTTTTCAGGTCTGTGGTTCCCAGTTTTTGCTTATGCTTCTGGGAATATGAAAAGATCATGGAATCACAGAATATCATGAGCTGGAAGGAACCCACAGGGATCATGGAGTGAAACTCCTGGTCCTGCACAGGACATTCCAACAATCCTACCCTGTGCAGAAGAGTTATCTCAGTTTTGCATAGAATTATCACAATTTTGAATAGAATTCATTTCCATATAAAGGAATACATTTGAAATTCCAGGATGTGAAATCTGCTGGCAGGGGATGAGGGAAAAAAATGTCCATTTCTGAATGGAATATCTACTGAACTGTGGATACATTAAACCTCACCAAAACACAAGATTTTGTATCCCTGGTCATTTAGAACTTAAGTTCTCATTAAAATCAAGCTTTGCTTCTTATAATTTTATAGCTTAGTCATGTTTTTTAAGAATAATATTTAATAACTATTCAATCATATTAAATATATATAATATTTCTCATCCTTGTCTTTGTTTAAAACATTAATATTTCCTGAAATGTGTCTGTATAATTTCCCAAAGGCAGCTCTGGCATTGCTGTTCAGAAATATGGCTTTAAAATGCAGACTGACCACTGAAGTACAGAAATGAGAACTTAAAAACTGTCAGCCTAAATGATGGAAGATGGAATGTGCTTTTCCCTGAGTTAAATCCTCATCAGCTTCTACCTGGATAAACAGGAGCCAAGTTAAAGAGTGCTGCACTTACTCAAGAACATCTTGTGCTTAAGCACAGTGAAAACCATCCTGACCTTGACTAATGGGCTTTATCCTCTCATAAAATACTCTCCTCAAATTAAAAAGAGGGAAAAAAGTAGTCAGCGCAGCAATTTCTCCAAGTCAGAAAATCTCTAACTGGGAATTCTTATATTGATAAGAATTCTCCCCTCTCTGAAATCATAGCAGAGTGTGTGCAGGAGGGGCTGGATTTGAAATGGATTGGATGAAAGGCATGCCAGTTCTCTTGAATCCAGGAAAATTCAAAAAGCCAAGTAAATCAGGATTAGGGGAGAAGCAGGGGTAAAATCCATGTGTGTGGCAGCATGTGGGTATTGCTGGAGGAGTAGGAGGCTATAAAGGAATAAAAAAACAATAATTGTTGTTTTAGACAGCAGCTTTAGAGGATTTGGGTCTTTCCATTCTATTGGTATTGTAGCATCTCCATGGAATGGTACCAATGGAAAAGTGGGAGGGAAAGCACTGGTTAAATGGCAAAAATCCAAATTAGATTTGTGTACAAAGACTTCAGTGGAACACTTTTTATCACTGTTCGTTCACAATTTGGCTGATTCTCCCCAGTCACTCACACACCATCACCTGGATCACAGAACTCCAGGGAGTTCCTGAAATGGGAAGCTGCTGCATTCCCTCTTTTCTGAGTTCCAGACTCCCACTGAACCCAGTAGCTGTGGCAGTGGTTTCTGTGTGATCAGCAGGCTGAGGTTTGTTCCACGAGCTGCCAGGACTGACCCAAAGTGCTGCTGGGTGAGAATAACCCACAGCCTGTGGATTATTCCTCTTGGGAATGCAGCTCCAGCTCCTCTGGCAGGTGAAGAATTTCCAGGGAAGCCACAGGAAACAGCTGAGATGGCTTCAGTATCTGAATTTCCTTCAGTTTCTTTCAAATTGAGTTGAATTTCCTTCCGTTTCTCAACAAGAACAAGCTTTTCCTGACTTCGAACAAACAGAGTCCAGGTTTCAGATCCTAAGCAAGTTAATTTTTATGGAACTTATAGCAGAACAGTCCACACACTTTGCTTAGCTGAAAAACACAGTTAGCATCTCTTCTGTTAAGTCATTCCATTGACTGAAAATGCTCAAAGCCAAAATATGACACCTGGTAAATCTCGTGACAGGTTCACAGTGCAAGAAACAGGGTGCTCAAAGAATTTGTGGTGAATTGAAGGTTTATTAAATGTTTTTTTCACCCAACACTGAAGGTAACTCCCAGTCTCACATCCACCCTCGCTGGTAAATCAGCTCTTTCTGGAAGACAAAGCATGACTCAAGCTTTTGAAATTAAGACATATTTTATTATTATTTTCACATCAAAAATACAGCATTATTTTTCTCTAATATTATATAAAAATATTGTACTCCATGTAGCCACCGATGGCGCTTTTTTTCTCAGCTGACACAGGATGGAAATTAATAACATTTTCAGATATCTATTAGTAGAGGGAAATTAAGAAGCCCGTAAGCATGGATTAATAGAATTAAAGGGGCAATTTTTCAGATTTTTTGCCATGATGAAGACTGAGACATTTGTGTCAAGAGCAGCACAAAATAATTCTGTAAACATCCCAAAGAATCACTTCCAGATTTATTTTTAAGAAGTTATTTTGCACAGGGGTGTTTATGAAAATACATGGAGACTGTAGAAGCCATGATTCTGCCTTTCTAATTTCATTTTAGCTGCCCTAAAGACAGTGGGAAGCAGAGCTTCTGCTTCCTTGGTGTCTCTGGCACTTGGAGTCAGGAGAACCATGAAATGAAGCAGTTCTGAACCCAGATTTTGGGGTTTTTTTCTGGTTTTGTTTTAGTCTTACCAGAATACAATTAATAATGCTGAGAAAATAATAGTGTTCTCCACAATATCAATTTCCACCTCATTTATATCTTCTTGAATTAAAAAAAAAGCTTGATTTTTATTAAATGATAAGAATTTCATAAGTTTTTCTTGGCATAATATATGTAAGGGAAACAAAAGTTAACAGTCATGTGAAAAAGGAAAAAGGAGATCCAGCCAGGTCCTGCAGGATGCTGCCTTTTCCCCTTTTTTCCCCTAGTAAGTCAGAAGGGAATAAAGAACGGTTATTTAGAAGTATTTCCTTCTCCCTGCCTCTGGCCACTTCCCCACCCAGGGCTCTGCCCCAGGCAAGGCCACTGATGTGCTGGGGAAGTTTCTCCTTAAAATTCCATTCCAAATCATTGAAGCAAAGTTATTTGGAGTAAAGACACTTGCAGCAATCCCTGACAAATATATCTTTGTCTTTTCCTTTTTTTTTTTAAACTTTATTCAATGTAAATAAGTCAATTTGCACAATTCAGGTGCAGTGTGGACAAGCTGATCTTGGACACCAAATGATTTACTGACTTAATAATTTTTCTTTAGGTCTTCAGAGTTTTTCACTATCAGGTTTCCCATATCCTGTGAATCAGATATTTCATAAAGAATGTGGATTACACTCCATGCCTCATTTCAGACTTCACACAGAAAATTAAATAGATTCATAACTCAAGTCTGTCCCAAAGAAACAGTTACACACAGGAAACATCCTCAGGATAGCTTAAGGGACAATTTCTTGAGAAAATCTGCAGCAGTAAACAAGTGTGGAGTAAAAGTCTGTCTTAAATTCCTTAAGATCAAAATGATGACAAAAAGTGACTAAAGTAATTGTGATTGTACAAAGATTTCTCAGTCAAAGGCATAAAAAAAATTAATGAAAGACTTGTGAATTAAGAGCTTGAAAGCTGAAGTTGGGTGGTTTGACTCTTCTGTTACAGTCTGCAGCAGATCCAGGAGGGACATGCCATTCCAATCATGGATACAAAATGAACAGGGAAAAGAATCAAGGAGGATTCCAGGGTGCCCAGAGAGGCTGTGGCTGCCCCTGGATCCCTGGCAGTGTCCAAGGCCAGGCTGGATGGGGCTTGGAGCAACCTGGGACAGTGGAAGGTGTCCCTGCCCATGGCAGGGGTGGCACTGGATGGGCTTTGAGGTTCTTTCCAACCCAAACCATCCTGGAATTCCATGATTCCATCCTTGCTTTAAAATGCAGCATGGTGCCAACCCAACCAGAGGAAAACTGCAGGAAACAACTCATGGTGCTGTTATTGTAAATTAAGGGAATGCACAAGGATGCACAGCATTTTTCATCCATTATTAAAAAAGAGATCCACTTAATTAATTTTTCTAAGAAAGCACCATCAGAATCCATTTAATACAAAGTCTCAGAGGAAATCCTCGTGCTTTTGTTGATGTGTGCAGAGACACTCAGAACCTCATCTTGCCTCAGAACAGGTCAGTCCCCAGCATCAGTTTGCCATTCTCAAGCAAATTAAACTTTTAAAGAACTTGGATGTCCTCCTTTCTTTATATTAGCAGAGCTCTCCTCTCCAAAGGCTGCCCAGTTATCCTTTCATCCCCCTGCCTTCCATACTGGACCAGTCAAAGCTGAGTAGAGGATCTGTCTGAATTTAACTTTTCTTGTTATTTTTGCAGTGAACTTTCTCTGATGGGTAAATAAACACTGGGGGTGACCCAGAGACACAAAAGGAGAGAGGAAGAAGAAGAGGAGAGGAAGAAGAAGAGCTGGAAAGTAGTGGATTGCAGGGAGAACTGAGTGTGAGGTAAATGACATCCTGAGGGGGCAAAATGAGCTTCTCTGCCTCCATCAACCACTCAGGACGTGCAGAACTGGGGTGGGAAGGGATAAAATAAATTTCTTTAAAGCAATAGGGGACTGCCAGAGCCCCACAGCTTCATCTATCTCATCTATCTCATACCAAAATCCTGATATATAAAATGAATCTGACTTCAGGTTTGTATTTATCACCTCCACTTCTTCTCACATGCTGAATTATTCCTTCATTAACATGACAAAGAACGTTGGAGAAGGAGAACTAATTTTCATTTCTGAATTTCCAGGAGGGACATTGGTTCCTGTCACGTCCCACAGGGACATAATACACATTTTCTTGTCTTAAATGAGTTTTGTGATAACAGGAAAACACCAGCAAAATCAATCTTATACAGAAAATTGAAATAATGACACAGGGAAAATAAACCCTATAAATTAAGAACAAGAGAAAAGGTGCTGAGTTACAGATTTGGAGCAAATTTTGTGGGCTCTGGTTGAGTTTCCATTCAGCCCGTTCAGGCTTCTGTAAAAGATGTTATCTTAACAACTGTGGACCACTTTCTACATGACAGATGCATTTTCAAAATCTATTAAACCTCCTCTCCACTAACGAAGGGGTTTTTTTTCTTTGCCTAAAGGAAAAAGGAAATGAGCAAAATGCAGCCTTTTCTGTAGTAATACAAAATTATGCTTTAATGGGAAAATGTTATTCTAATAACCATCTATGAAATGAGGTAATATACATTTGGGTTTCAGTCTCATGAAGACTTTGATGATTGAATTAAATATAAAAATTAATATAATTGCAACATATTTCTATTTATTAGTTGAAATGTGTGCAGTATCAGCAGCAATGAAATATTTTTAAGAGAGAGAAAAAATAATAAATAATGAAAGGCAAACCACTCTTCCATGAAATCCCTAAAATTTCAGTTAACTTGTAATTACCACTAAAAACACCCATACTGAGTATAATTTTGAATTACTCTGCATCACAGGCTTTAATGACAATTTTGATTCTCTATGAGGGAGTGCAACTTAAAGTTTTTGAACATCAAGTATCAGCAAGCCCTAAATTTTCCCCCAGTTAAAAGAATGATGTATGTCTCAAAATATTCCAGTTAAGGAGAGAGGAAAAATATGCCATGAATCCCCCCCAAAAATTTAAAACATCTGTGATTTTTAGGAAGAAAATTGATAGGGTTGAGCTCTGATCAATCTGATGAGGGGAAGGTGCTCCTGCCCATGGCAGGGGTGGGAATAAGATGGACTTTAAGTTTCCTTCCAACCCAAACCATCCTGGGATACTGGGATTTTATGACTCGAAAATAATTTTACTGCCATTAAAGTAAAAAATTATCTTCTTAGATGTTTTTATTATTAAATATTATGCTGCCCTAAATTATTTTAAAATATTAAAACTTTAATTGCAGCTTTAAAGCTGCAGTTAATTTAATCTATTAAATTATTATTTTTAAATATTTATTGTTATTTTAAAATATTAAAACTTCATTATTAAAAAAAAATTCTGCATCAAGCGTGTTTGAAAATGAGGAAATTGTGTTTGCACCTGTCTGCAAACAATAGAATAAACTCAGACAGAAGTGAATGTGTATTTCCCTTAAACACCAGAGTTTTGAAGGCTTTTGTTTTACAATCTGCTAGAATGTGGAATTTTCAAACAGGTGGGAGAAAATTTGTGAACCTGTCTGTGAACTCAAATATTGTTGGGACTGCTGATTGTGTTTTTAGGCTGCAAATTAATGACATTAGAAGCTCTCCCCTGTCAAAAAGTTGGTATAAATGGCATCAATCTGGTGGCCTCCCAGAAATGGCAATTTTTTGGACTGTTGCCCTTAATTTGTGGGTGGAGTTCCCAGAGAGTACAACTCTCAGATTATAATCTCCAGAGAAAATTAAACATGTGAATTTCCTGTTTCTCTTGTGTGCCATTGGTACTGATGGGGATATTGGTTACCCAAATAATGTTAACTTGTGTCCTTTAAGCTGATCCTACCCAATTCTCTTCTTCCAGTTTCTCTGATAAACACTGAAGGTTTATTATTAAATAAATAATAATAAACTAATAATTTGCTACAGGACATTCAGCAAATCCAGAAGCAGAGAGAGAGTGGCCATTAAAGCCACATAACAATTTTAATTGTCTTTGTAAAATTAGGAATTGTTTGGTTTAATTGTGCTTTGCTTCCCAGACTTTGTCAAAATTCCTGTTTGCCTGTTAAAATTTTAATTTAACTTTGGTTACCAGTTAATAGGTAGCAGCTATTTCTTGTGAGAAAATCCGCAGAGTTTTTCAGTCTGTTGTTTTGGTAAAATAGGTCTTCTAATGCCTAAAATGCCACGGTAAGCAAGCCTGGAGCACTTAATAAAAGCAAAATCTCAGGTAAAAAACAGAAAGTGAACTGAAGACTCAACTTTAAAAAATCATTTGCGTATTGAATGTATAATTCTGGAGTTAAATATTTATTTATAGTGGAGGAAACAACATGATTACTTCACCAAATACTCTGGAGATGAAAAATTATTTCCCAAGGAGAATTTTGGGGTGCAGGAAATAATTCTTCTTTGGTCTGCACTTGTTGAGAGAGACAATGTCCTTTAATACTTCAGCCCCAAAATCCCCTCTCTAGATGATGCTTGTAAACCCTGGAGATCATCCATATGAAACAGCTGAGCAGCCATGAACAGATTTGAAATCTTTTAATCTGTGTCAAACCCTATTCTTTGGAGGATTTCAGGGCTGATCTTTTTCCCAGCTCCTCTGAGGAATTTTCCTGACATCATCTCTTCTGGACTCAACTCTTTTTTTTTCCCCTGACTCTTATAAAACAGAGGGATTTTGTCTAGTTTTTAAGAAACTGCTGGAGGTCAGAAATATCAAATCCTCTGGGGAGACAAAAGAATAAATTATGACAACAGTTTTAAAATACTCTCTTTGATCAAGATTACAATATTTTATCCTAGGATAAAGAAGCTACAAGGGTCAAGCCCTTAAATTTGCTAAAAGTGGTTAAATGTAGGGGTTATTTTCAAACACTGGCTGTGTGTCTGACCTGTCACCTCTTCCACATCCACATCTCAGTTACCCAGAAGCAAGGCTGGCCTGTTAACAGAGCCCAAAACCTAATTAACCTGCCCAATTAACCAGGCTAAGATGTAGATGATCTTCCTTGAATCTCTGTCCTCCTACAAAGCTATTCTCAATAAAATTCTTGCCCTTACATCCTGGGACAGAAATAATTTGACATCTGGCTCTTGAGGTTGTGCTGAATAAGTACAAAAACCAGCAGCAGGAAATGTTCCTGTGAAGGTGTGCAGAAATGTGAGGATGCAATCCAGACAGAGCCCAGAGAAGCAGGGGTTGAAGGATCTGTAAATCCAGTTCAAAGCCTCCTTTAACCAGTTATTGCATGATCTCCACTAAAAAATTGGATTAGTAAAGCTGTCAAGGGTTGCTACCACATAAACCAGAGGTGCAGGAAAGGGAGGTGATAACTTCATGTGGATGCTTTGCTAAATTCCTGGTATCTAAAGGAAAATATGTTAATTACATTTTTAATAAATAATAATTTATTATTCCTTAAATGAGGAAGATCATGTTGTATTGAGCAAAGAGATGTAACAGGGCTGGTAGGAGATCTGGTCTGAGGGGGAATTAGCACTTCCCAGTTATCTACAGCCTTGGGATCCACAGGAATTGGGATCATTAGGAATTCTCCACAGCCTTGGAATCACCAGCAATTCTATTGCACTGCCCATCTCCACACATCAGTAAGCAAATAACAGCAAAATCATATTTCAGGTTGAGATATTTGGAAATGTATTCCAAAATTTAGGTTTTGATGGTGTGGTTAACAGATAGTGTGCTTTAAAGTTTTTCTCATGCCTAGAAGTAACTTAAATGTCATTTTAAACTTTTTAATTGATTTTTTAAGATTGAAATAAAATCTCAAAGTGAAGATGTGCATGAAATTATCATGAGAAATTGTATAATATACTGAAAACTGTAACTAGAAAGGAATTTGCTTATTTATTTAATTTACTTTGATTTTATAAAGCATTTCATATATATAATACATTAGGCTTTGTTCAAAAACATTTGCAAGCTGATTTTGCCAGAAGATTTATAGTGCTCTACTCCTCTGGTATTCAGTGATCGTCATGGAAAGCAGAATAAATGCATTCTAAGTTATTCTGTAACTTAGGAGAATTTCCTCCCCTTCACCTGTGAAAAATAAAAAACTGACTCAGTTCTATTTTAAAGCAGAAATGTCATATGTCAGGTGTGTGCAGTCATACAGAAAACACAGAACAGAATCAAAAAATCATGGAATGGTTTGGGTTGGAAGGGACCTTAAAGCCCATCCAGTGCCACCCCTGCCATGGGCAGGGACACCTTCCACTGTCCCAGGCTGCTCCAAGCCCCAACCATGAAAATAAAAATATTTATTTAAGGAACTACTCTCTCCTGAATGATTAGGATGAGTCAATCTTGCATCTGAAGTAGCTGCAATTAAATTATTTTAAAATACTTAAACTTTATTATTTAAGACAAAAAGAAAGACAACTAAGATTTTGTTTATGGGGTTTTTAATCTTTTATGTATCAAATTGAATTTGTTAGTGCTACAAGAAGAAACACAGGTGCTTTATTGCATTCATTAGAGTATTAAGGTGGGTAAGACTGATAACCAGCCAAAAGTTATTCTGTGAGCACTGCTGATAACTGAACCTGGCAACAGCTCACAGTTCTTGTGGAAGAACAGCATTTCCATGATTTAGAGCTGTAATAAATAAGAATCCTGCTCTAACAGTTATGCCAGGATTAACATGGAATCGTGGAATGGACAGGGCTGGAAGAGCCCTCAAAATCATCTCATTCCACCCCTGCCATGGGCAGGGACACCTTCCACTGTCCCAGGTTGCTCCAAGCCCTGTCCAACCTGGCCTTGGGCACTCCCAGGGATCCAGGAACGGCCACAGCTTCTCTGGGCACCCTGTGCCAGGGCCTGCCCACCCTCACAGGGAACAATTCCTTCCCAATAGCCCAACTAACCTGCAAGAGACACCTCAGAGCCTGTGAGAATGGGCAGGTCCCAGTGCTGGTGCTTTGAGAAGTTTTTTTGGAATTGAAATTGTGGAATTTCTTGTCCACGACTCACTTATATATTTGCGCAAGGACACTGTGTATATTTGTTTGAAATAGGAGCAATTTTGCTGGAATAAACTGAAGAGGCCAGCTTGGCCATGGCATTTCCAATCTTGGTGAAAACAAGCCTTCAAAGAGCCTTCTGCCTAAAGACTCTCTCAAAGTGTTAAGGTCTCAAAGAGCTTCCTTCAAATTGTGCCAATTGTCCCTGCCCATGGAATGAGATGAGCTTTGAGGTCCTTTCCAACACAAAATATTCCATGGTTCTCTGCCCACACTGGTGGGTTTTATTCCCAGCTAAGCAGGGAAAACAGCCCCTGTCAGATGAGTAGAAAATGTCTCCACCAGAAATCAAAATGTCTCTACCAGAAATCAATCAATCAATTTCATGCCCCGATTTTAAGGATAGGGGCATGAAAATTTAATGTAATGTTCATTAAATGCATCTGTTGATGCAAAAGACTCATTGAATTGATAAAATGAAATAATTTCCCTATCACTCCATTTATTGTCATTACTGCTGGAAAAACTTGACTTCCAGAGGATTTTGGGCTTTTCCTCTGCTCCCTCATCCAACATCCTGTGGGTGTTGAGCAGTCAGGAATCAGTCAGGAATAATGCAAATATTGGCTTGCAGGAATAATTGCAAATATTGTGAGCTCTGTGTCCATGGGTGATTTATTATTTATTATTTATTTCCAGGGCTTGCTGAGCATTGTTCTGTCTGCCCTGAGCACCACTCAAAGGACATTTTCTAGTGAAGTTTTATGGTGTGCTTGAAACTCTCCCAGCTTTCTAAAACAGAACCAAGGACATGGCTTGCAATGCTGTGCTCCTTAAGGTCAGGTTTGTGAATGGGACAAGGGTTAAATTGACTTTTTGGAGCTCTTCCAGCACAATCTGCTGTTTTCTGCCTTCTGCATGACACAGCAGGTGGCAAGGCTTGTGTTCACCTTTTGTATCACATCTTGTAAGAGTGGAAGGAGCTTTATTTTTAACTGTGTCAGCTGCACAGCCCAATCAGTAACTCACTGGGACACATCAGATCAAACACACAGGATTTCTTTCTCAGATGCCTTGGTTATACCTGTTTATCTGCAGAAATTTCTGCCTCCTGTTTCCAGAAATGACCAATCAGAGCTTCATCTTTAAAATAAATCAATCCTCTTACTCCCTATTGAAAAACTGCAACAAGCAAAATCTTGTCTCTCCAACAGCAGCCATAGGAAAAACAGACCACTTTTGGCCTAGAAATGCTGAAATTCAGCTTGAATTGCTCCATCTACTTCTGATAGGAGCTGAGATTTGATTTCATGGGATTCAAGATTAAGCCCTCCTTATTAATCATTTTATAAAATGTCAGAAAGTTTAAGTGGTTTAAGTACTGTGCTGCTTTATGTTGCCTATATAAATCACTAAATTATTTTTTAAATATTTTAAAATTATTTTTAATATATATATATATTTAAATAAAATGTGTATAGATATGTTTAACTTACCCCAGCTAGAGAAAGGCAACTTTGAACTTGCCCCATTCTCCACAGATTAATGCAGAGAGAGGGAATGAAAAGCACTCTGGCATAATGCATGTGACACTAGCAACTAAAGCTCAAATTAAAGGGTTTGAAACCAATATTTATTCCATATATTTTATGCTTAAATCCATATTAGTGTCACAGTTTAACATATAGCTCCAAAAGCAAGAAAGAATGGGGTCCTTTGTGAATTTTATCTCATGTAAATGAGTAAAAATGGTGGTTAGGGTGATGAGGATTCCCTAGGTCTTAGTCCTCTTTATAAACGTTAATTTTGTAAATGTTTAAATAAGTCAATCAAAGCATTTCTATTAAAATTTAAGCACAGAGGCAGTATTTACACACAGGAGAAATGGGGGAGGGTAAGCACCAACTATGTTGTCATTTGGGAGCTTTATAATATTTCTAAAGACCAGTTCCTCACTTCCTGATATCTCATTTCTTTGCTAGTGACATCAAAGTCCTCCATCATTCCCAAATCAATTTATGTTCTGAGAGCAGTAAAACCATGGAAAAAACATGCAATCAGGTCTCTGCAGGGATGATCTCCTCAGAAAGGCTCTGCAGGTGACACTTCTGCCACTTTAGAGACACCAGGGGACAGCTGCTGGGGGTCTTTGCTCTTTTTGCTTTGCTGCATGAATCCAATGGACTCTGAAAACGAGGTAATCTATCCTAAAAAATTCAATTTTTATGGAGCAGGAACCACCTGACAAAGAGGAACTTTGCCAAACACTTGGACACCTCATGGATTACACTTATGGGCCCTATGGAAAAAAAATCCAGCCAAGCACCACTGACTTTTCTGTTATCCTCAAGGTCTTTAGAGGTCATTATTCACTGAAAAACTTACCCAAGTATTGTCAGCTTATTGTCATGTCATATTCCCTTGCCACTTTTAAAGATACTAATTACAGGCTCTCATTTATTGCACAGAATATATATATTTTTTTAACAGGATGTTCCAGGAAGTGATGGCAAGAGGGTGCAATTCATATAAAGGCGCTGTTTGATTTTTCTCCATGGAAAATAGAGAAAACAAAAGAAGTTACATAAGGATTTTATCAGTTAAAATAATCAGATTTTGCACTCAGTATTAAACAAGACAATGGACAGTTAATAAATGATCTCATATTAAATCTATATTTGGAGTCTTACTGAAACAAGCTCATTTCTCTACAAATACAAGAACTGCCACTGCTCTGTGTTTAAATCTGTCTGATCTACCAAAATAAATCCATTTCCAACCAGTCAAGCAAGATGAATCCCTCTGTAGTAATCCATTCAAGCATGCAGATAACATCCATTATTTGATAGCAGCTTCTGGAACATTGGCTCCCAAAAGAAGGCATGCACTGACAAGATAAATAAAGTACAAATTCACCAGTTTTAATTCACTAAAAAAAAATCTCTTTGCAGGAAAGCGCTAATTTTCCCAAAGGTAACAAAAAAAAAGGTTTCACCTTGTTTTAGAAATTACAGGTGGGTGTAAAGAGACAAGAATCTGAAATCCCACAAATAACTTTCAAAGTCAGTTCTTCAATCTGAATCATGAAATTTTGGATCTGAATTTTGCCTGCAGGTGTCTGTTGTTTTTTTTTTTTTTAATTTCTTGGATTGGCTGTTGTCCTGGAACCAGAGGATATTAAATGCTGTAGAATCACCCACAGGAATTAGTTGTTGTACTCCTGAAAAGTGAGTGCCCTGTGCTTTGTAGCAGATAACAGGGAATGGTCAGCACAGGGATCTCTGGAAATTTTCCTGTCTGGACCCATCACCCACAAATTGTTACCATCCACACCCCATAACCACATCCCACAGGATCAGGTGTTCATGGCAACCTGCTGGATTAAATCCCTGCCTCTGGTGCTACAAATGCATGCAAATATCCTAATTACTAAACTATTAATGAGCTATGCCAGTTTGTGGCTTATCAGCATATGCAACGAGATAAAGGTGATTATCTGTGAGTGCTGCCACTCGATAAACAGGATAAAAATGGGGTTTTGAGTGTCACATTCCTCCCCAGGGATGTCCTTCAGAAAAAACACCAGCCCTTTTTGTCAATAGCTCCATCACATCTTCATTGGATGAGTCTCTTTCCTGTGCTCCCCTTGGCTGGAGGAATTTTGGGGAAGCAAAGGGAAGACATTTAATGATTTCGAGGTGCAGAAGATGAATAGTTTTGTCATTATCTATTGATTGAACACATATCTATGAACTATTCAAATGTTCATTTCATTGCTATGAAATTAGGAGAAGCTCAGCAAACATCCATTTTAAGATGCTGGTGTAGAAAATGCCAATATCTGAAAAAAAATGACATATCTTATTTATATTTATATTTAGCATTTTATATATTTATATTTATATTTATATTTATATTTATATGGATATACAAGGCAGTAAGCAATCTATGTTTTCGGTTCAACTCTTCTTGATAAGATATAATATCATTTATAATGTGTATAATATAATATATCTATTCTACTGTCTGAGCAGCAAATTCATTAAGCAAAACACATGCTGACTATGGGTGGTAAAGAATATCTTCTACAAAACTTAAGCATTAGAACAAGTAAAATAAAATATCAAAAATAAACATAAATGAAGCACTTGTGCTTCACAATGAATTTGGATTCTTTGACCATCTCACTGAGTCCCTGTCTCTCTCCAATCAACAATAAAGCCTGACAACCCAACCCATCCCATCTTCCTGGAGGAAGACTGAAGGGTAAACACTAGGACAGAAATAACAACAAAATTATTTTCTTCTTTTAAATAGGAAGGCTTTTTCCATAATGATTTTCATTGTGTTAGTAATGAGATTTTCTGTACTGATAGGATCATTTGGACTATTAAAACATTTAGACTATTAAAGCATTATTAGACTGTTAAAACATTAATCAGAATAACCATAAATTTTTCATTTTGAGGTGCGTGTCTGCTTTGTTCCTTCTGCCTGTGACCAGCTTCGAGTGTAAGGTTTCTTTTCACCACGAGCTTGGGAGGAAATAACAAAGCTGCTGCTACCAAAGTTTGTCTGTATAAGACACAAACCAGTCTTTCCCGAGGATTAGGAACCCTGTGGGTCTTGGAAGGTCCAGTCAGTCACCAGAGACCAAATTCACAGCAGATCTCCAGGGGAACATCAGGTCCAAACCCTCTGTGATGTCTCCTTTCAGTGCTGCTGCTCTCCCTTGTGATGTTACACAGAAAGTTGGGACAAAGCCCAGATGAGAATCATGTCTGCTGCTTGCAAAAACAGCAACAGAGGGAGAACGCTGAATTCCATTCCCAATAGATAGAAAACCTGTGATATTCCAGTGTGGCACTTCTGATTCCAAGCCAGATTTTATTTCTGATAGAGCCAGCTCAGAGAGAAATGCAACTCCCCTAAAGCATTTGCCAAAAATATTTGTGAGTGACAGAGACAACCACGATGTTAAATCTGGCATAAATATCTCAACAAAATCCTGTTGTGCCTTGCTGGTTTTTACTCAGGAAAGTACCAAAGTATCTGTAAGGTGTTTTAGTCTTGAGCGGAGGAGAGACAATGGCCAGTGGTGAGAAACTGCAGGAAATTCTGGTGATCCTGAACATCCTGTCAAGATTAAACTGAATTTAGACATATATTCAGCAACAATCACAGAAGGAAAAAGCCTCATTTTCACACTCAAGACAAGTTAGGAAATAAAAAATAGAGACATGACCTTTGGGCTGGACTGGACAGCTCCAACATTACATTTTTATGAAGCAATTTGATGTTTTACCACTGTCACTTCCATTGGTGTGACACCAGACTTGGCTCTGAAGAGCTGATGCTGTCCCAGCACTTTCCTCAGCACTGTGGCACCTTTGCATCTCCCCTCAGAAGGGTCAAAAACCTACAGAAACCCATTTCAAGCTTAATTTACAGTTATTTCTCCTTGCTGGCACCAGCCAGGCACACTCTGGCAGCTGGAAATTCCGTGATCATCCTCACAAATTTTTGAACTAAAGAATTTCATTGAGAGAGCTTTGGAATAAAATGTCTACTGCACACAGATGATGAGATAGGGAATACAATGATTATTTTTCTAAAACAAAGCACTTTCGTGACAAACTACGTGGTTTTATGAAGTTCACAGAAGCCTGAAATTAAACAGCAAAAAAGCTGAGGAAAAACAACAATCAAAAACTCAGGCACCTGACTGCTCTTTCAGCTTTGGAAGAGTTTTGAGACCAAGGTTATCTCAGCAGAAGTATTTTCATGCTATTAATTATAAGGATCTCTGCCTAAAAGTACTGTCTGAGCCTTCATAATTTTATGCAGCTGTGATATTATTTTATCAAGAATAAGGATTAAAATACCATATAACTACCTGATAAAGATACATCCAATCATCATCTTGCAAAAAGGCAATTTCACAGAGATATTGTCCATAGAAATGTACCTTTTTTATCTTCCTATTCTTAATCAGAAAAATATTTTTTTATGTGCCCCTGGATCCCTGGCAGCGTCCAAGGCCAGGTTGGATGGGGCTTGGAGCAACCTGGGCTAGTGGAAGGTGTCCCTGCCCAAGGCAGGGGGTGGAATTAAGGGGATTAAGGTCCATTCCAACCCAAACCATTCTGGGATTCTGAAATAGCCATGCTCAGCTAAAAATGCTCAATTAAAAGTGCTCAGTGGGAGAGAAGACATAAGAAGTAGGGTACAAACAGATTGCGCAATGATAAGGCATATACCACAACCAGGACTAGGAGCCCTGCCCAGGATATTCCAAAGAAAGTGAAGATTAAAATAAAAAAAATTAAAAAAAATAAAAAAAACCCAAAATAAAATAAAATAAAATAAAATAAAATAAAATAAAATAAAATAAAATAAAATAAAATAAAATAAAAATAGCATCAGGACTATGGTTTACAAACTAAGGGAATCTGTATCTCAAATGCACTGGAAGACAAAGCTCAAATTGCTTATTTTACTTGTCATTTAACAGGGAAGTTCACACTACTCAGAAAGGAGGCACCCACAGTGCCAAGGAAGTGATGGGGTTCTTTATTTTCCTTTGCCTGTCCATCTTGAGAAAGCAGGATTTTCCATTGGACTTGAACCTGTGAGTATGTATTGGATAAAGATATACTCCTTTTTAAAACACCTCATGCACAATCTTCTGTTTTCCCACTTTTCTAAATGATTTGGTTCAAATACACAGATTTGAATTAACAGATCAGGCTTTTGTGCATGTCTCATCAAAGTTCTTTGTTGTTTGTTCCCCAGCTTTGAGACAGACAAAGATTGCTCACCCTCCCTGCATGCTCAACCACCTGAATGCTCCAAAATAATTTTTGATTTACAGGACATCAGAAGTCTTCAGGCATTTCAAGCCTGAACATGACAATAGATTTCAGAACTCTGTTTTCCAGCCGGGCTCTGACAAGGCATCTTGACAGGAACAGAGAGAATGAAGAAAACCCCAGAAATCTGGCATTAATACATCAGAATTCTGCTTTGTTGTGTACAAATCCCTCCCTAGACTGGGACTTTTTAAAATGTGCCTGCTCTGTGCTGCAATAAATAAATAAATGTTTATGTATCTGTCATTGGGGAATTAAACACTGCAAAGAAAGGGGTTTTCACAAGTTTCTGTATCTAACAGGCAAATGGGAAGTAGATATTAAATAGCAAAATCTTCAGATTGTATTTTCAGGATTATCCCAGTTATGAAGAAAAAGAATGTTGTGATTAAGTCACAAGTTCTAATGTAGCAATATTGAAGAAAATGTGTAAATTTGTATAGAATCACAGAATAATTACGATTGGAAAATGCCTTCAAGTTCATTAAGTCCAACCTGTGATCCCTCTACAGAGCCTTCCTACCCTCCAGCAGATCCACATCCCACCCAAGCAGGTGTTACCTGTGACCTTCCTTATATGCACATGCAGTGTCCTGAAATCAGAGCTACTAACACTTTAAAAATTCTTATAAAAACCACCATTACTGCAATATTGAAGAAGTTTCTTTTTCCTTACCATTTATAACTTCCAATATACCTTCAATATCCAAAAATATTTTAATTCCAGAATAAACATCACAGTAGCAACACATAAATGTGGCCACAAATTCCCAGAAATGTTTAATGTCTTTAGTAGACATTTTTTGCCTGACCTCATGCAGTTTTTGTCTATTTAATGCAGCTCAACTGACACAAATCAGAGGAGAAGTGAGATAATTTGAAGATCTGATTCAGGAGAACCTGTCATCAATCAATCTGGTTCCTGAGGTGGTTTCGAGGAGAGCTGTTAACAGAATGAGCAATCTCAACATTTTCTTTATGCTGGTTTTATTCTGCCCATTGATTTTTTGTCAGAGGGAGCACAGAAAAGACTTGCTCACGTGTAACAATGGTGTTTCTGTCAGGCAGCAGTGATGGGTGCAAACTTCCACAGGTGAAGGGCACAGCACATGTGGAACTGGGAGCTCAATTTTAAATTACTCAAATATTTCAAGTTTGAGAGTCTGCCTGAAATTAATACACTCAGCAGATATAAATGCCTAGAAGCATTTTGGGAGTTTCTTATAGAAACCAACAGCAGAATCATTCTTGTTAGATTCCTGCTGGAAAAGAAAACGGGATGAAAGGAAAACCTCTCAAACTTAATTGGAAAGGATTCATTTTGTGACAGATACATAAAGACAGAGAATTTGGAGAAAATGCTTCTCAAAAATGTTGTTCTGAAGCTGGTGTTATACCAGTTCTTTCTTTCAATGCAGGAGCTTACTCAGGAACTCGTGTTCAAATCCTGGATTTAGCTCTGGCAAGTTTGACATTTCCAAGAACTCTTTAATGTGTGACAAATCTTCCCAGTGCTTCATTACAGAGCCTTGCTTTTGACAGGCATTGCTTCTGTAACTACATCAAACTGTATTTCTTTTTTCCCTTTTGAGTGGAAGAACCAAGCAATAAGGACAACAGGTGGTATGCCAGGAATTTGTTACATTAAAATGCCTTTCAAGACAATCTAAAATTTACTTTAATTATTATCTTCTAAGAGAGGAAAAAATCTTCAGCAAATGGTCACGCTGGAATACAGGAATAAAAGCATTTTTTGCTGAAAAGTCTGTCTCACTATTCAGGCTTGTAAATAACCAGTAATCAGGAAAATCAATCAATTAATTTAATGAAAAAGTTGCAAAGAAAACACGCACACAAAACTAATCCAGACATCTGTTTTAGAAGCCATCAAAAACTGAGCAGGCCTTTCCATACCCCTTGTGCCTCTCTAACCTAGCATGTCTCAGATGAGATGAGACAGGGTGAATGCTGAAATAAAGCTTCCTGGGGTGGCTGTGAGGCAAAGGCAACTCCACAGCAATAAGAGAATGAGGAAACTAAATAAATAATATGGACAACTGCATCAAGCCAGTAAAGATGAGGTAGGTAAAAAAATATAAATGTGCCACTGGAGAAAATAATGCAGTCTGGATTTTGGTTTTACTATTAGAAAAAAAAATCTCAGAGCATGCATCTATTTTTATTTTCTTCCTCATTTCTTATGCTCCAGCACATTACAATGTAATAAAATTTATAGCTGAATTTAGCAACACTGAAGATCATGGAGTCATAGAATCCTAGAATGGTTTGGGTGGGAAAGGATCTGGAGGCTCATCTCATCCCTGCTCCTGCCATGGGCAGGGACAACTTCCACTGGCCCAGGCCGCTCCAAGCCCCATCCAGCCTGGACTTGGACACCGCCAGGG
>NW_005054517.1:848573-898883 GCF_000277835.1 Geospiza fortis
GGTCATGGGGTCTCTCACTTTTATAAGTTCTGCTCCATTTGCACATTGGAGTTAATTGTCCAATTCCAGCTTTAGCCCATGCAGTCCCACCCTGCTTGTTTTTCTCTCTCCAGCCCACATTGTTTGTGCTCTTGGGCCTGCGATTTGGATCATTTGTCCTTGGTCCCCAGCTAGAGCAGGAATTGTTTTGTCTCCCTGCTCTGTGCAGAGCTCAGCATCCCCTCATGTGAACTTCAGAGCCACACACTAAAGCAGCACAGAATCTGAAAAATATAAAAGCTCAAACCTGAGGCATCACCTTGCATCATCACAGAGAGCTCAGGAACATCTGATTGCTAATCCAATCTTCATGCCATTTGAATATGTTTTACAAAAAAATTCAATATCTGTGAAACTTACACATATTTACAAATTCATATGACCATCAGTCAGGTCATTGTTAGGAAATAAAACTGACTCATAGTAACGCAGAACTGGAAATTCTCTTTCTGGGTAAATGTTGTGAAATTATGGTTAATGCCCTAGAATATTTAGGGAAATTTAAAATTTGAAATGGTTTGTGGGACCAAGGGCTTTAGAGGAGTGGGTTTTGCTCTTTTGCAGAGGGTTAAATAGATTTCCTTCTTTCTCTCTGCTGAGCCCCAGCTCCAGATTTAGAAAGAAATTCTGTGCTGAGAGATGCCTTGGAAATTTATTCCCTTTTCCACAGAATCATAGAATGGTTTGGGTGGGAAGGCACCTTAATCTCATTCCACCTCCTGCCAAGGGCAGGGACACCTTCCTCTTGAACATTTCCAGGGATGTGGGGCAGTCACAAACTCATCCAAGGTTTCAGTGATCTTTGGATGAAGATACAAATGTCTGAGGTGTGAAAATCTGGGGTAACACAAGCAAGTCCCAGGAATGCAAGCAATGTTTATGAATTTACAACACCAAAACACAGTAATGACCTTTTATGCTTGGCATTAACCTGCAGAAACACATTTGACACCCAAGATGAGTCATTTTTATGCTTGCTAGTGGAAAATACATAAAATTAAATTCAACAGTGAAAAGAATGTATGTTAATAAAATAATGTTGTATAGGGTTTATTGAAGGACAGAGGACAAAACTAATGCAAACATCTTTCTGCAGCAAATATAGATTAAAGCTAAACTGAGAACAGAGTGCTTCCTTCTCAGCTTCCACAGTGTTCTGAAAAATTCAAATTCAAGCAGAAGAGTTTCTCACCCTTTATCATGCATTAAGAATGTTATTATTAATAGACACATGGTCTGGTTAACCACTTCTGGAAAAGGACCTACATGACCTTGACTTTCAGTGGTGTTGAGGAAAATGGGGGATTTTGCCTTCTGTGTGTGCTGGGAAGACTAAAATTTTAGCTGTTGACAGTCTACTTTAAATCTCCAAATTCACCTGATCCATTAGTCAGGCACCTCAGGAGGATGGCAAACTTACTGATGCAGATGATTTTGTGTTCCTGTGCTACATCTGGATTCTGTGTTGTAGTAACAGAGAAAAAATAAAACCCCAAATAAAAATCTCTTCCGCAGTTAAAAGTGCTTGTAAAAATCAGTGTTTCACTTGCCATGTGTTGTGCTGTCCTCTAACACAGAGGTCAACAGCTCAGTCAAGTGTGACTTCCAGGGGATTTTAGCACTGGTTTTTCCACAGAAAGACATTCCACCACCACCCATTTTCTTATGTTTGGCAGTTTTCTAATTCAAGCCTCTTTGCAGACACAAAAAACTCAGTTAAATCTGAAATAGCTGAAGGACAGAACAATGCAGGAGCAGTAAGAAGACTCTGCTGTTTTGCTCTAACTTTCAACAAGGCTTGCATAATGTTTGAGTTTATGAATTTCTGTGTGTGAAGTAAGATTAATACTTTTGCAGCATACTTTTAATTTTTTACCCTTCACTTTCATTTAATTTAAAAAAGCCCAGGGTTATAATTTCTCCAACATGCTACAGCTTGCTGTACAAATTCCCTCCCCAAAACAGCCTTCAGCCAATCCTGGAAAAACTCTAATTAAATTCAGCAGAAGGAACAATGAGCAAATATAAATGATAATTTTAAATGAAATCCGGATTAGCGTGTCAGCAAAAGAAATTCAGTTCAGGTCAGAAGAACTGTCAAAGCAGTGCAAGGATTAGAACTTATTCTGCAGGAAATAAGATAGAACTTTAAAGATCAGCTAATTAAAGTTTCCACTTGCCTTGCTTGGCACATTTTCTGGCAGAGGGTTTAAATACATGTCATGGCCCTGTGTGCTCCAATGGTTTGTAATTGACTTGTCCAGCCTCTCCTGGCTTCAGCTCCACTCCTTGTCTGTGGTCAAGGGGCTGCATTTCAGCTCAGACACATCAAGAACTGAAAATGCCACAATTTAAGTAATTAAATAGTTACTGGATATTTTTTTGCCTGCAGCAAAACACATCCTGGTCCTTGCAGAGAGCAATTATCTTACAATACATCGATTAAGTGGTCTGAATGTGTCATAATTAGTTGGTATTGCCTAAAAAAAGAAAGGTCAATATTCTTATTCTCCCTTAAATGTGGATTTCCATTGGCAGCAAGGTTAGAGGGAGAAGGCAATTAAATACTTGGCTTCTTGCAGGGTAATTGAAGAATTACAAATGGATTATTGTTGAAATCCTGGGGTTGAGTAATTCAGGTTTCACCACCGAGCAGCAGCTTACTGGTGACACCCATTTGCAAATAATCTTGGAGCTTCCTCCAGCAAAGAGATTTTAAAAACCCAGCCAAACAAAAAAGGAAATGTAGTCAATGGTTGTAGCATAAAATCCTGTCAAGAAACAGGAGCCAGAGAAGCTGGATTTGATGAAAAACTGATACTAACACCTCATCCCCTCATTGATACATCAGGGAGTCATGAACCTCGGCTTGGTAGGTTCCATTTGAGGCGCAATATTATGTATTTAAGGTACATCAACCTCCTAGGAATATACTTTTGGGATCACTCAGAAGCCCTCAGGGATGGGGTTTCGCTCTGCTGTGGGGAACTTCCAGCACTCTGAGGCCTTGACAGGGCGAGCGGGATGTCCATGGCACCTTCCTCCTCTTTGCCAGGAGGAGGATGTTGATATTCTTGGGATCTCCTTGTTTTTATACACACATTTTCCCTGCAGAGCCTGCCAGCATGCTCCTGCTCTTCCTTTGATCCCTGTTATCCAGCTGTTCTCTCCTGCTCCCTTTGAAAGTGGTTTTACCTGAAAGATGTGAGGTTTTATCCCTGTAACAACCACAGATTGACTGTTGTGATTGGAGTGACACTCCTGGGATCTCTACATGTCTACAAAACCTTCCCCACAACTATTTATTCTGGATGGCAAAGACAATTCAATTCACATACAAAAATTACTTTTTAGCTCTATAAACTAAAGGAACACTGCACCAAAATGTTGATTGCTAAACAACTGTTGTCAAACCTGACAAATCTAAAATACTCCCAGTCTAAGACAAAACCATAAGGGTCCCCAAAATCTGTGATATGTACAAAGCCTCAGGTTTTTTTATTACTAAAGGCAAAAATCTTTTGTGAGATGATAGATATGATAGTGTTGACAGATTATTATCTATGATTGTTGAGAGAATCATTCCTTTTAGTCATCATGCCATTGAAAGGAGGTGTTTCTATTACACTCTTTATTATTAAAATATTAGGTTTAGTCTATTTTACTGCATTGCAATGAGTGCAGCCACCATCTGGAGCTTCACTGCAACAGCTGCTCTAAAGGATGGAAATTCCCTCCCATTTCTACCAGGAAAAGGTAATGAACACCATGGACAGGTAAAATAGCATTTTCCACTCTTGTGGCATAACAGGGAGAAAAATGCTGGTTTATTTACTGGTCCATCTTTCCAGACAGGACATTTCACTCCTTTGGCAAAGCAAATTCACTTTGTAATTTCCCTGTAATACTGTCAGTCTGATCCTACTGAAGAAAGGAATATCACATCCCAGAAGATAAAAAATTCCTTTTTTCCCTTAAGAAAAAGGGGAAATGTCACAGACATGTCTTATGAAAAATCCTTTCCTTAGGATTTTTCCTCCTGAGAAGCTGAGAGGCCTCAGGAACAAAATGTAAACAATGATTATCTGCTGCTGTGGAATGCAATAGGTGCATCTGTGATTGGTCTCATGTGGTTGTTTCTAATTAATGGCCAATCACAGTCAGCTGGCTCAGACTCTCTGTCCAAGACAAAAGCCTTTGTTATCATTCTTTCTTTTTCTATTCTTAGCTAGCCTTCTGTTGAAATCCTTTCTTCTATTCCTTTAGTATAATTTTAATATAATATATATCATAAAATAATAAATCAAGCCTTCTGAAACATGGAGTCAGATCCTCATCTCTTCCCTCACCCTGGGACCCCTGTGAACACGGGCACAATGAAACACACATTCCTTCTTTTGAGGGAGGGAATTCCCCCTCTCCACTCTGCTCTGGGGTGACCCCACCTGCAGTGCAATCTCAGTTCTGGTGTCCTAAACATAATAAAGACAAGGAAATGTTGGAGCAAGTCCAGAGGAGGCCATGAAGGGCTCTGGAGCACCTCCCCTGTGGAGCCAGGCTGGCAGAGCTGGGAATGTTCAGCCTGGAGAGGAGAAGGTTGTGTGGAGACCTCACAGAACCTTCCAGGCTCTGCAGGGGCTCCAGGGAACCGGAGAGGGATAACTCATCAGGAACTGGAGGGACAGGGCAAGGGGGAATGGCTTCAAACTGACAGAGGGCAGGGTTAGATGGGATATTGGGGAGAAATTCTTCCCTGTGAGGATGGGCAGGCCCTGGCACAGGGTGCCCAGAGAAGCTGTGGCTGCCCCATCCCTGGAGGTATCCAAGGCCAGGCTGGATGGCGCTTGGAGCAGCCTGGGACAGTGGAAGGTGTCCCTGCCATGGCAGGGGTGGCACTGGATGGGCTGAACGGTCCCTTCCAACCCAAACCATTCTGGGATTCACTGATTCTGAATCCTCACTTCAGCCAGCCCTCAGGGACCCGGTGTCAGACACAGGGACTCCTGGATGTGGAAATCCTTCTGTTGATTATGAGTGGATGTTGTTGTGATCTTGCACTTATCCCATCACATAAAATAATATCATGAGGAAAAACAGAGAACAGAATCTGAATGTCAAACCTCCCATGTGAGGATTTGTGCAAAAACCCCATAACTCGAAGGCCTTTTTTCAGAGGGGTTTATGACATCCGGGAAGTGCACATTGGGAAGGAAATCCATCCTTTATAAGTGGGCTACTTCATTAATCCTTAAAGCAAGATCCTGTTAAAAGAACTGCTCCATCAAAAGTGCTCCTTTCTCATTGTATTTCAAAGAGGATGCCAAGAGAAAGAAGAAATACAGTTGCAAGTAACCATATTTTAAGGGTTGAAAGGGTGGTTTGGTTTTTTTGGGGTGTTTTTTTGTCTCAATCAAAAATTATTTTGGTAGAAAATGCAGTTGCTTTCTAAATTATTATCCAGATGTTGTCTGCAAGGAGAATGTGGTGAGCACAATAAATGACATATCTCAAAGCTGCTGACTGATGAAGGCAATGATCTCCCTAAGTTAATTCTGGTCTAGTTTCATTTCCAGAAACCACAACAACAACAAAAAAACCCCAAGAACCAAGAACAAAGAAATCCCAAATCAATGCCCACCCAAAACATTTCTTCCTGATCAGTACAACAGAAATAATCTATCTTTTAGACAGTTAAATTGTTTTAGAGAAAGGGAAAAACACAAGTGTGAAATATTTCCACATGTTTTCCAGCAAAATTATTTCTTCCTGTGTATTTTAGGAGAAAATGGCATTGCTTTCCCCTGACATTTATTCACTATTTCAATCTCTTTAGAGCTCCTGGAACAGGAATTGCTTCCATTTCAGAATTTATGAAAAACTTTCAACTACTTTCACGGGACGGATGCAATGCTTATTGTTCCATCTGTGCATTTGTAGGGTGGGAAAAATAATTTTCTACCAATAGTGCAGACCATTAACTTTGACTTCATATTTCTTTGAGTCCAATATTCTGTGTCCAACTGAACCATATGTTCTTGAAACACTTATTCTGAAGACACTGAAATGAAAAACTCCTATTATGCTTCTCTTTTTCCCTGTTTCCTTTATAAATCACTTTTGCTCTTATGAATTTCTGGACCTTTCCAAATCCCCAGCACAGTTGCAGTTTTGAATCCATCTTCCCTGAGCTTCTAGCCCTGCTTTTCACTCTGACTTTCTCTGCTAAATTATTTTCTCTAAAATATCTGTTAATGGAAAGGGTTTGACTTGCTGATTAAATTGCACTTCAGTCTTCTTTTAGAAAAGCTGAATAGGTCATATTCTTTAAATCTCTTATGTTAAAGGTCATTTTTTCCAACACTCTTTTCTTTGCATTGCAAAGATTGTATTTGTAGATGATATTTCAACATCAAGTGAGCCAATCCTACATTTCAGCTGAAAATTACCCATTAAGTGCTATCTTTTCTCACTCTCCTGTAGGGACACATGGATAAAACTATTTTTCCTGTCAAACCATTCAAAGGCAGACAAGAAGGCTCACATTGCTTTTCATACAAAACCATCTACCCATTTTAGCTATGATTCTATGATTGTGATTCCATGACTTTGCAAGTGATCCTGCACTTTTACTCCTGCTCATGTAAGTATATTTTTAACGTATCAATAAGAGAGATTCTATATATATGTGTATATGACCACAGAGCATGTTTGCTTTTTATCTTTATGCTGTATAAAAATGATTTTAAAAACCTCAGTCTTTAGGAGTTATTCTATTTGGTCCTGGTCTCATTAATAAGTATTTATTTTCGCACATCTATACCAACCAAGCAAGAATTCATTGCTCAGCAAAAAGGGTTTTAAAGAAAACCATATTTTATTAAGTTAATACCTAGTAACAGAGCAAGAAAGTCAGTCTGAAATATTAGAAGGTCAGGATGCTTCCCTAAGACATGACGCTCCTTGAGGCAAGGTTCCCATGAACTCTTGCTCCAGATTTTGGGAGGAAATCCATAATTGTTGCGATATTATCCCTGTCCCTGGCAGCACAGGGGATTGTGCATCCTCAGACATCAGAATCCAGAGCAAAGTGGGGACTAATTTCCTCTGCCCTTTCAGATCACAGCGTCAGGGGATGACAAAGGTTGGAGAGAGCCTCTGGAAATCTCCATCCAGCCCCTGCTCTGCACAGGGCCAGGGCGTCTCAGCTTGCTCAGGGCTTTGCCCACTCCAGTTTGGAGCACCTCCAAGTCAGGAAATTCAACAGCCCCCTGGCAATTTCTGCTGGTGTTTGAAGCCTTTTCAGGCTTTTCACTCTCTGATTACTGCAGAGGTTAAGCCATATTTTCTGTGTGGTACACGAGCCCACAAAGCACTCTGTGGAGCAGTAATTTCTGTGCCACCTGACACTGGGCCAAGCCAGAGTCTCCCAGTCCAGGCAGGACTGCTCTGTTTTGTTTCCCAAGACCTTCACAAAGAATTATAATCACAGGAAACAAAGTTTCTAGAGATTCTTAGTGGTCCTTTACTCCAATTTCCCATTGCAAGCCCATATCAGCTGTGCACAAGTTCTTTGTTACATTTCCCAAATGCTCTTGCAAGACTTCCTAAGAAAATATTTCAAACTAAAATAAATCACCTGGAATCTGTCTCCAGACTGACCTGAACATGATGTTTTGCACAACAGGCAATGCCAAAGCAGGGTATTCCCAGAATCCCAGGCTGGTTTGGGATGGAAGGGACCTTAAAGATGATCTCCTTCCACCACCTGCCATGGGCAGGGACACCCTTGCCCACAATGTTTAAGTTATGCTTATTTATGTCTTGCTAGAGGCATAAATAACATTAACCTCACTATATTCATGAAAGTAAATTAGATAATGTGATGTTACAATCACTCATCTTTGTAACACTTTCATATCTACAGAAAAGTACGTATTTCTTAGGTAAATTAATTTATCTGTGGAGCACTGTTGCATTCTTTATTGGAAAGAGAGTAATGTGTAATGTTCCCACTTTCTGTTTCTCCCTATAATGGGCACATACCTTGTTCAGGGCTCTAGAATTGTTCCAGGCCAGGTTGGATGGGGTTTGGAGCAATCTGATCTAGTGGAAGGTGTCCCTACCCATAGCAGGGGTGGCACTGGATGGGCTTTAAGGTCCTTTCCATCCCAAACCAGTCTGGGAGTCTGTAATGTATAGAAGAACACACCAATATTTGTAGATATTCAGGAAATTTTAGTGACCTTATATGAGTCTGGAGTCTCATCAGCAGAGACAGAAATGTCACATTTCATGGAGAAAGAGGGGTTTGGGAGCCACTCTTCTCGCTCAGGTGAAGCATGGCCAAGGCTCTTCCCACTCCCCCCTGGCTTTTTTGGGCTTTTATTCTACTTAGAATTTCCTTACACACACACACACCTTATCAGAGGATTTACATATTTATAGAATTGTTAGAATTTTCCACATGAAACAAACCAACCCAAAGTCAGTGGTTTGGAAATCCCAAATCCAGACTAAGTGTAAGCCTAAAAATGGGCATGAGCTGAAAGTACAGTGAAACATCCACGAATTTTAATCCTAAAAACTGAGTTTCAGCTTTTGAACTTGAAACCTTGTACCACACTTTCCTCATTACTATTTCCTCCCTTTCCTCATCTCCCACCTCCAAATTCCCCAAAGCCATATTTACATTCTTCAACCAAGAAAAATGCTAATATTTATAGTGGTATTTACATATTTACAAGTAGGCAAAGTCTAATGACATAGAAAGACTCTTTGCTCTGAAAAAGCTTTGGTAGGTTGTTAAAGCAAAAAAAAAAAAAAAAACCTTACATTTTCAGTCAAGCACAAGAAAGAAGAAAATCATCAATTTATATTCATATTTAGGCTACATGAATCATAAAACGTGCTTTAATATGCTGCATGTTATAAACAGCTTTTTAAAGCAGTTTTCTTGTTTGCAATAGTGTTTGTCATTTCACAAGGTATTTATTGACTGAAACAGATCTTCATGGAAAAGAAGTATTAAGTTTTCAATTTTTTTTGTATCTAAGGGAGCAAATTCTGGTTTATTTCACTGGTAAACCATTAGGAAATACTCATTGTTGAGATTCAGAATTAAACACCAAGTGTTTATGTGCTCAGTTTGCTCAGTGACCATCTGACCTATACAAGCATTTTACTTTTATATTTCTTTATTTGTTAAAATTATTGTCATCTCTTTCCAACCCCTGCCATGGGTGGGGAACCATCCACTAAACCAGATCTTCTCTGTGCAAACTGTGCCAAAGCCTCAGCTGAGTAAATGAATTCCTAAATAATCATTGAAATTCTAAATTTAACAGTTACTACAAAAATTAACGTCTGCTTGGTTTTGTTTCTGTGTTTTGTTTTTTTTTTTTAATTTAGAATGAGTGTTATACCTTAAGATAGTATTTTATTTATCTAACTTAATAATTATTGAAACAAGAGCGTCATAACCAGACCAATTCATCATGTGGAGCTGAAGGTCTGTCCACAACTGAAGTCCTAATGCCAAAGCCACTCTATTCTACTCATAGATAAACAACCCAAATTAATTCAATTTTTAAGCTTTCCAATTAGCAATCTAACATGTAAATAAATATTTATGAGTAGGTAGCTATCTCTGTCCAATCCATGATCACAAAATATTGTTCTGGGGTGAAGATCTGACAGCAGTCCTTGGGAACTGGTGTTGCTCCTCCCAGTTGTAATCCATGAAAACACTCAGCACTTCCTAAACCCGTGAAGTTTTGGGCAGAATCATGGGAGGCTGTGGTGAAATTTCCCTGCCTAGAATGATAATCTTCTTGCAATCTTAAAATCGATGCAATTTGGGATAATTTTGTGCTCCTAAGAGGAGAAAGCATTGCAAAGAATGGCAATAAACAAAATTAATTCTGTTACATCCCCTAATTGCTCCCTGGAGATACTCCCACCTTCATGTGTCCTGACATTGCCATAAAACTTGGTGTTCTGTGGAAGCTGATCCCAAAGGAGCACTTTTTCCCGTACCAATATTGGTATAATATGTAAATATATTCATATGGAGAGGTTGACCTGGGCTGGCTGCCAGAGCCCACCCAGTTGCTCTCCTGATCTCCCTCCTCAACAGGTCAGGGGAGAAAATGAGATGATGAGATGAAAAACCTCATGGATGGTGATTAAAAAAAAAAAAAACAAATAAAACAAACAAGGAGGTCACTTACTAATTATAGCCACTGGCAAAACAGACTCAACTTGGGGAAAATTAATTGAATTGATCACCAACTAAAATATGTTTGGATAAAGAAAGCAAAATCTGATTAACACAACAGCTTCCATCACACAGACTCTCGAGATGGGCAATGAGGGGTCATGGTCAGTCCATAAAAGCCCCTCTCTGTTTGCTCCTGCCTCCCCACACTTCAGTAATTTTAGAAAGAATTCCCTATAGGTACACCTAGAAATTGCATGGGAAGCACTCCCTCACACACTCCAAGGGCAATTAACTGGTGCTTCTAAGAGTGATGTAACACTTATTAAAATACAATGCAGTCCTCAGGGCAAGCTGCTCCCAGGTTCCCTGTACTTCACAACAAGACTGACTTGAATTTTATAATAGAACTGGAAAGAAATACAAACAAAAATGGATTACTGACAACAAAACCCAAACAAATAGTGCAGATACGTTCAACTTCTACAGGACAGCAATCAATAGGGCTTGTGGGAAGAAAATTATTCTGATGCTTTTCAGGAACAGGACAAGACGAAACACTAAATTGGTGAACGTGATTAGGATAAGAAACTGAGAGTTCTTATTAAGTTTCTGAAAACACTGTTGTGAGTGGTGCTGTTTGTTTTGCTGTTATTTTTGTTTGTTATTTTTCTGTTGCATTAGTCTGTGCAAAATAACAATCCTGAAAAAGCACCTTGCATCTATTTCTTCTCGCTGCAAGAGCTTGGATGCTCCTTCAGTTGTGAAATCTGAACTACTTTTTGCTCTTCATGCAGATATTTGGGTAAATAATATGTACTTAACTACCACCCTTCACTTCCAATTAGCCCACTTATATCCCAGTCCAACTCCAAAAAGGCATTTCATGATTTTTAGATGCTGAGAGATAAAATAATAATCTTGCTTAGCACTGAAAATTACTTCAATTTTCACTGACTGGATGACCAAGCCACTCAACTCCTTGGATCTGAAACCTCTAGGGACACCAGCATGGAATCATGGAGCAGCTTGGGTTGGAGTTGAACTCAAAGACCACCTGGTTCCAACCCCCTGCTCCTCTAGGACAGGGATGCTTTATTGTTCCACCCATTTTTTCTTCCCTTCACATAAATTTTAGTTGAGGAGCACAACTTAAATCCCTAAAAATCAAATGTGCTTAAATCTTAGCAGATCAAGCTCCTGAAATGTTTGCAGTGTTATGCAATCATTTTGGATAGAATTTCACCTTGGACAAAGAAATCTAAAAGAAAACTGAGGAATCTAAAAGGTTCTCTCAGGTGCATTTGAAGAGAGATCTATGCATAATTTTAATGTAGAAATTAATAAGCCAGAGTCTTAGGCAAAAATCTGCATGTTTTTTTTTAACTGCTAATTTTTATATGCTCCGAAGATTTAAATGACTATAGTTCAGACTAGTTTAATGACCACTCAATCAAGAGAGGTCACTGACTTTTAAGTCAGCCTTGGGAATGAAGAACAGAATATCGGAGCCTTGTTTTACATCTGCCTAGAAAATTAATGATGCATTAAAACTTAATGGCAGTGGAGTCCATCACCCCTCATAAATGGTCCATCTCCATGTGTCAGTGTGTACATTAAAACGATGTGTCTTGGAGTGAATGAGAGAGGGATCAAAAATTAACCCCATCCTCTGTGTAATTACTGTGAGGTGATGGCTGGAATAAGCACTCTGACTTGTGACAGTGATGGAGATGCTTCCCCACCACAGACCTCTAGCTGGGATTGAGCTCCACATGGAGAACCAAAGTCACCCCACGAAGCTCTGCTGGCATCAGCACGAGTCAGACCCCATTAGGGCTCTATAAAACCTCATTAGAAGGTCAAATGAAAGAGTAAGTGTTGAGAAGCGCCAAAAAATATTTTCTCTTCTGTAGTATTTGTTCCATGTGTCAAGTACTCATAGCACTCCCCTCTTGAAGTGAGCAGCAGAAAACGAGGGTTGATTACTACGAAGGGCTTTCCTTTGAAATGCAAAATCTCTGCACAGACTGAGAACATCATCTGTTACCCGAGGCAAGGGTGTCTCAGCGTAGTCAGTACAAAGCATCCTGAGCCCTGACTCTCCCTCATGGCCAGTCTTAGGAGAGAGGGGTGGAGCTCACCCTGCTTAGTTTAAAACATAAAAGAGAAAAACCCCAAAAGTTTCCAGCAAACAGAACTGCTTGGTAAACAAAGGTTCCTCTCAGGTGGTTAAGAAGCCAGAATAACTGAACTTTTTTAGTGCAGACTGTCCAAGATACTTGTAAGGAGGAATCATGGAATCACAGAATATCCTGAGTGGGAAGGAACCCATAGGGATCACGGAGTCCAACCCCTGCCCCTGCCCAGACCCCCCAACAATCCCACCCTGTGCATCCCTGGGAGCGTTGTCCAAACCCTCCTGGAGCTCTGGCAGCCTTGGGGCTGTGCCCATTCCCTGGGGAGCCTGGGCAGTGCCCAGCACCCTCTGGGGAAGAACCTTTCCCTGAGATCCAGTCTCACCCTGCCCTGGCACAGCTCCAGCCATTCTCTGGGTGCTGTACCTGGTCACCAGAGAGGAGAGATCACTGTCTGCCCCTCCTTGAGGAAACCATTGAATACAACACTAAATTCCTTCCTGGAAAGCACCAGGAAGCTGCCCAGAAGGATTAAAGGATTGCACATATCCTTGGAAGAATGCAGACACAAACACAGCAGTAACTAATTCTGAATTTAGCTCCACATCCTATATGAAACATCCTGTGAAACAACCCAGCAACAGAAACTGTGACACTAACATGGCAGATATTACTAAAGATTTCTTTCAGACCTTTTCAGAGCACCTTTTTGAAGTGAAATACTTTGAAACAAGACATAGTTTGATGTGAATTGTCTTTAAGAGGAGTAGAAAATCTTTCCCAGAGGACTTCCAATAACACCTCCTGACCTCTTCAAATGTATTTCAGACTAGTAGTCCCAATCTATGGCTCTAAAATCCTTTGCTGATGGGGGAAATGGGAAAGCAATAACTGACATCAGCTGAGATTCTGTTACTTCCTCAGTATTATTGCCCACAGGCTGCCGGTATCAGGCACTCCTGCCTGCAACAATAAGAAAGTATCACTGGTGTAATTTAATTCATTAGAGAAGCCTTATGGTCGATCATCCAGCCCTTTGCTTCTGCTTAAAAACATCCCTTTCTGACTGCAGAGGTGAATTGACTGGAGAGGAACGAGGGGGTTGTTTTATTTCCAGGGGTCTCCCATCCCTCGGAGCGTCGCGGAAGACGGAGCGAGCCCGGGGACAGTGATTCACTGCTCTCCACATCCCTCACCCCACTCCATGCAGCCCAGGCAGAAATTCCATTACAGCTAAATGGAAATCAATTACACTTTTCATAGGCTAACTGCAAGTCAATGGTTTTAAAGGATGGAAATCCAAAGTTCACTGCAAGTTTCTTATTAACCGAAGAAATCATTCAAAAGCAGCCCAAGCCCTGGATATTTGGGGAGTTAATAGTTGGAAAAAAGCTCAATACATTAAGTTAACAATTGAGGGGAGAGAAGCCTCATTTATTAGATAAGTCAGAAACTTCAGAGGTTAAATTATAGAGATAGATCTTAAGTCATAACCATTTTTGTCCCACATATGCATTTTCCGCTGCAAACCATGGAGGAATCACAGAATTGTAAAGGTTGGAAAAAACCTTTTAAATCATCAAGTCCAACCACAAACCAGCACCACCACCATGATGTTCACCACTAAGCCACATCCTCAAGGGCCAGATCCACATGTTTTTTGAACACTTCCAAGGATGGCAACTCTGACACTTCCCAGGACATCATTTTCCAATACCTTACAAATCAAAGGAGTTTTAGGAGCCTTGCTACTGAAGTAAACTGAAAAGGAGCCACTTATCAGTCTGCAAGTGATCTATACAGACATTTTTAGGGATTGCAGCTGGCATCCCCTTCCTTCATCCCTGTGTGTCTGCTCAGCTTTAGTAACTGATCCTGCTCCTCTTGAATTTTCATTGTGTTGTGTTGGCTTTGAAAAACAATTACCTTCTAAGTGTTGCTGGCTTTTGCTCTAGCTTTGCAAATAAATGTGCTGGTGGCTGCTAAATGAAGTGCTAGAAGTAAAAACTAACAGAAATTATTGCTCTCTTTGCAAAATGAAGTCTGCTTCTAATGCAAAGAATCTCTGGTACCCAAAATAAAAACCTCTAGAGCTTAATCGTAGAAAATCTGTTTCGGTTAATATTGAATTATTGACCTTCTCACAGAAGTACTGCTAATTCAGGCAATTTCTGTACCAGCAAGGAAGTTTAGCATTAAAAATAAACCCAATTGAAAATAGGTTGACTGTGGAATTTTGCACATCTGTGATTTCCAAGTATGAGCATAATCTTTAGTGCAAAATTCCAGACACAATCCCATAAACAATTGCCCAGCAGCCATTGCACCCATACCTATAATGCCCTTAGAGCTTAAAATAAATGTAATTATGGCCAAATGTTTGGGTTTTCCTCACGCTTGTACTCTGCTCCATTAGATTTCCAATAGTTTCCTCCCACAGCTGGCAGGATAGATGGGAACCATTCATGGGAACAGGGGTGAGGAGAAGAGAAAATTCCCATTGAGAAAAACCCTCACACACCGTTCAAGATTAATAAATCATGAAATCAAAGCATAAATCCTACGTTAATATTACATATTCACATGTATATTATGAATAATTTACTGTGACCAGCTCAGTTTTTCTGTATCCTTTCTCCAGGGAAAGTTGTTGAGATGGGGAAAAGAATTCACCTGTTCCTAAATACAGTTGTCTTTAACATGAATCTTTAAACTGTATTCAGAAAAGGCCAGATCTCAAATTTTAAATGTTTTATTTAAATTTTAAAGGCCAGGCTCTTTAACTATCACAGCAGGTTCCTTGGAAAACAGATATTGTCATTACTAATTGTTTTTTTTCCTGTATCATTGCAGCTAATTTTTCTAGCAAGTTTTCCTTACAACGCTGTTTAACATAATTTTCAAATCCTCATATAAACCCAGATGGCATTTAAGTCTAGATGGATATGTTTGTTATGTAGCTTTCAAAATAATAGGATTGCCTGCAAAATAAAATACTAAAAGGACACATTATGCACTTTTACTTGCAAATCCCAACTGGCTCCTTGTTATATGTTCTCTTCTCCTTAAAAACACTATTTCAATTTTCCAAAAGAAGTACCACCCTCATTTTGGGTTTGTTTTGCTACCTTAAAAAGTCTCTACTTGCAAGTCTCAATGAAGCTGCCAATTTTCCATAGATTTTTCTCAATCATTAAGCTCAAGGCTATCAGAAGTGTGGATATTGTTACACCTTAGCACTGGATCAATGTCACATTCTCCACGTAATTCTATATAATTTTCGTATAAATATCCATCAGTTTTTGTTGTATGCTTAACTTTTGCAATTTTTTTTTTGTAAACAAGCTTATTATTCTGGGCCTTTAAATTGATCTGGCTTTAAGTAATTGCTGTGCTACATTCCACCTTTAACCTCTTCACTGTACAAAACCACTAATGAAATTTTTGTGAAAATAATTTTTTCCATGATTAACCATAAACAGTCAAATAATGTCATGCATAAGAAATATCTCAAAACCCTTAATGAATATTTTTCTTTATTCTTAGCCAAGAGTGTGAGGTGACATTACCTGGTCTTTACTTCAGTCCCAGAAGCTAAAAATCTTCTGTCACTTAAAAAAATGTTGTCTCTTGCACTTTATCTCAAGCCTTTTTTAGAGCATTATAATTTTTAATGAGATGGAACATTCACACTTAGTCAGGAAACGAAGAAAAAAGACAAAGTTGTGATAAACAGAGCAATAATTAGAACAAAAAACTGACACTGACTGGACAAATTAATACCAGAAAACAAAAGTATGCAGTTTTGAAATGGTTTCTCAACAATTTAATTTATTTATGGTACTGTATGTTGTGATTATGTGCATGCTAAACGATTTTTATAATAAACCAATGATACTGATGCAAATAGCAAATGGTTACCAAAGTATGATATTTGTAATAATTTATATTTGAGATATTAGCATATAAAATATGTTGTATAAAAATAATATAATATAATATAATATAATATAATATAATATATAATATCTATAATAATTATATTGTAGATAATATATATTATTTATATATAAAATATATATTGGTTATTATTTTGTAGTGAACTGGCTATCATTTTGTAGTGAACTTTTCAAGATATACCTCTCACTACATTGTGGTAACTAAAAATCAGCTTTATAATTACAAAGAGACAACTTGAAGGCTGTTTTTAAAAATAGAGGCCACCAAGAATATGAGCAAAATGTGTTGGGAGAAACCTTTCAAGTCCACAGACAGGGATATACTGAATCCTCAAGATCTTGAACAAAAATCAGAATTTTCCAATGCTTGCAGTCACATAAATGTTACAGCTGGGTAGAAGCAGCTTTAGGGCATGGGGTGACAGGGGGTGTTTGCAGCCGCTTGGAGATGCCAAGATCAATAGCACAGGCAGCAAGAACATAGGAATTACTCTCTAATGATTAAATTGAAATACACCTTCACTCACTGCACTTGATCTGCTCTGGTTGGATTTTTAGTCTGTTATTGTGCTCTGGAGGGTTGGCTCTGATCTGAATGCAGCATCTGTGGGAGCATCAAAATATTGAATTCATTTAATCAAGAGGGCTTTTGGAGCCTTAGAGAAATCCAAAATAAATATCATCTCTGTGTTCAGTGTTGATTCTCTGTGCTTCCTCCACTAAAACAGGCTTGGTTCTTGCCAAAAACACATTTCACATGGTGGTGGAGACTTAAACTTGCTGGGGAAATGTTCGCAGAGAGGAAAGTATTGTGGCAGAAGGACCTAGAGGGTTCCCAGGCCTTCAGAAAATTTCTGTCACAGGTTTTAATGCTGGAAAGGAACATTAGGATCATCTATCACATCATGTGCCCCCATGGATTCTTGCAGCAAATTTCAAACCTCTCAAACAGACAATCATTCTCAATCACTGAGACTACTACAACCCTAAGTCCATCTTCCAAATTTCAAGTTCTTGCTGTTTATTCACCTTTAGAAATTTTCATCCAATTCCTCCAGCTAAGCTGAGTAATTCTAGTTTCTGGGCATTGCATTTCATATCATTTCCCATCAAAAATCCCCTCTCTGAGCCAGGAACTGATCAAATAATTCCTAATAATACCTTAGATACAGAAAATAAGTCTATATGGTCTGTTCCTTTTTCAGCTTCCAGTTTTTTATTTTCTTAGGAAAATGGAAAAAATGTTGGCCCTGTAACAGAGTGAATAATTAGGTCATTAATTAATAGACTGGTTAAGAGTTAGTTGAATAATACTTCACCAAATAGAATTTCCCAGATCATAAGTATATTTGGAACAATTAGCAGAGGGTTTGCAATATTATTTAAACAAGATAGACCAACATAATTCCTAGGATGACTGCTCTCATCATGTGTACCCAGGTATTGAACTCCATGGGTAAATAACATTGGTGCTAGACTCTACTCTAAACATTAAGGTTGTCTGGCATTTGTCTTTCTCTACACTGTGCTCAGTGGAGAGAAGATTCAAATTGGTCTCACCCATTTTCCATTTGTTCATAACTTAGAGAATCTTGTTCCTACAGGGAAAAGAATACCAATCTTCTCTTTGTAGGCTTTCATTCCTGTCCTCAGACCCACAGAAATACACTTGATTTCAAAGTCACTCAGAACACAAACACACTGTTCTCATGGCAATGAAATACTCATTTACAGAAATAAAACTAATTCCTAGATGCTGCTTTATTATACAGTGTTCTCCTCTGTTATACCCTCATGCTGTTCATGGCTGAAATTAATTGTCACACATACTACAGAGATTTAAACTGTAATTGAATTATAAGTTGTCAAAAAAAAGCTTTTATTAGGAAGAAAAAAAGTAATAATAATTCTTTCTTTTTAAATTATATGAATTTTAAATGGTGTGCAATGACCGTAAACAAACTGTTAGTGGGGACTGCTGATTTATAGAAGGATTGACACAGAATTTTATCTGAACAGCATCCAAAGAGTCAATGCTGAGAGGATACTGAGGGCTCAGGTTACAACAATTGCATGACCTCAGAATTTCTCTCTCACTTCCACATCAGCTGGCATTATCTGCCAATTAATGGAATTAATATACAAAGAACCAAGATGGGTGTGACCTTGAATTCAAAACTTTCGTTCTATCTTTGTTCTGCTCATAAAGAAGTAAAACCTTCATGGTTATCTTAAAAAACTGCTTCCTCAAAAGTGGATCCTCACAGAATACAGCTCCTGAGTGATGGGGCTGGCTTCATACCAGTGGGATCAGGAGACTTCTGCTTCTCCTAAATTCTGCTTTTCTGAACGGCAGCTCAATGCCAAGCCTTGAAGACCACATGCTCTGAGTAAGTGGTCATCACAATTTCAGCCTTTCTACAATGAGAATATCTTGTCCCTGTGCTTGAAACTGCAGCAGATCAGGGGCACAGGACAGTAAGAACTCTGATCAGTGATGCTTAAGTCTAAATTTTAGTTATTTGACCAAAACCACTGCAACTTGGCCAAATGTCAGCCGGCTTTCAGTTTTTAGTGTATGTGGGTTCTCAACCCTCTGAGTGAGGCCACACAGAAGTCTCCTCTCCAGAAATTTAACAGAAGATAAAACCAGCACAGAGGACAAAAACTGCAAGTCCACCCCAAATCTGGTTGAAAAATGGTGTCAATGGACATCCTACAGAATAAATTTCCAAAGTCCTCCAGGAACTGAGTTTTGAGATCGAAAGGCTGTTGTCTTCCTGCCCTTCAGAATGATATCAAAATGACAGCTCTGTGAATGGCATAACCAGAGTTTTAACTATTTCAGAATGACCTTCCCTGTGTGCTGCTATGATCACAAAGGCCTGGGGGTTAGGACAGGATTATTCTAAACACAGGTCCACAAAAGGAAAACTAAATTTGGTACTCTCTTGGTCTCAACCTAAAGGAATCTGTGCCTAGATCAAAACATGTTCCAGGAGGCAAATAGAAGTGGAGAAGCTCAGTTATTCCAGGAAAGTGTCCCTGCCCATGATAGGAGGCAGAAACCAGATGGTCTTTAAGGCCTCTTCCAACTGAAACCTCTCTGTGATTCCATAAAATACTGATAAAAAAAAGCTTATCTCCTACTGTGAAGGCATGAAAGGACCAGAATTTGTCTGGAAGTAGGACCACTGAAAGGATTCTTCCAATGAGATGGATCTTCTGGTTCAGAAAGCAGCCAAGGTCTCAGGTGTGCAAGGAGGAGCTGCCACAGAGTCCACGCTCGGCAGCGCGGATGTGCAGCGATAACTGTGCTGAGCTCTTTCTACTTCAACCTTTAGCCTCGAGCAAAGAAAGAGTCAAGAGGAATCAGAGGTGCCTCCCCGACATCTGCAAAGATAAGTGAGGCCTTTGTGCCTCTTTCAAGAGCCCAAGGCCGTAGTGGCTCTTCCTCTTCAAGGAAGGCATTTCACAGATCTGAGCTGCAAAGCTCGGAGCCGAACAGGCTTTCTTCCCCCCCTGGCAACGATTAACCTTTTCCCTCAGCGCAAAGCTCGAAGCCGAACGCAGGCTTTCTTCCCACTCCTGGCAACGATTAACCTTTTCCCTCAGATCTCCCAAGGCAAGATGAAAGATCCCTAAAGATCAGAACTCCAGCAAGAGAGTGTGACCCTCTCTATTAAGGGCTTTAAACATTAAGACCAAGACCTTGAACCCCATCAAAACACCAACAAGAAGTTTGCGCACACTAGAACAGTGGGAAGGATCAAAAAGGTCCTGCCCAAACTTTGTAGGAATTGCCCTGCTTTGTCCTGCATGAACTGGAGGTAATTGCAGAGTATTTTAGCAGCACAGAGCATGTTTGAAGTAGTTTGGTGGTGATCTGACAAAGACATGTAATAAATTTGTGTCAAAGGAGCAGGAGTGCTACAGGCCGGAGTTGCTGTAAGGCTGGAAAAGAGACCAGGCTGAGTGGAGCTTCCTCTGGATCCTTCTGTAGCCCAACAGCACCCCACACTTTCTGCTGGAAAACACAGGAGAGCTGCCTGTCCCCTCTGGGAATGGTCTCTCTAAATTCCCACATTAATTTGGCTGTGGTTGGTTATAACCATTGTTTAGGCCCTTCATGGCTCGAATGTGATGAAAAGAATCACTGAGAATAAGTTAGAGAAGAAGGAAACCACTGTTGTCCTAAATAATAATTTATGGAGTGACAGTTTGAAGATGGCAAGGGACAGGACCCAGGGAATGGCTGGAGTTGTGTCAAAGTTTAGGTTGGCTATTTGGGAAAGCTTCTTCCCCAGAGGGTGCTGGGCACTGCCCAGGCTCCCCGGGGAATGGGCACAGCCCCAAGGCTGTGAGTTTGGACAATGCTCCCAGGGATGCACAGGGTGGGATTGTTGGGGTGTCAGGAGCTGGACTGGATGATCCTGGACAGGATATTCCATGATTCAATCTGTAAGCAAGTCAATGTATATTAAAAGATCCAATCACGGGGAAGCAATCCTGCAATGATAACAAAACTATTAAGAACAACAAAGATACCATGAAATCATGAATGCTAACCTGTTCATTATGACTACTTCATACTCAAGGTGATATAAACATTAGCTGAGTCCAACTGATTAAAAGCCCCTCTAAAATATGATGGTGTTTGCTACATGAATCCCAGTGTGGTCCAAGTAAATTACTTATGGAAATATCCAGGTAACTGTCAAGCTGTGAACTTTTCCTCCTGGAGTTGTGCTGTGCTGTGACCACACCTGGGCAAGAAAAACTCTCCTTGGAGGCTGTAGAATTGAGTTTCCATTGTTTAACATGTTGTCCCAGGGGAAATGCGTGCTGGAGCTGAGGTGTTTCTGTGTGACAAATACAATCCTGCTAAACATTATTCACAGCTTTGTCAACACTTCTCCCAAGTGTTTGAAGAAGTTATTTAAGAACTTCAGGAGTTGGGGAAAAAAAAATGTTTATTTGAAACATAATGGATGTGGGGAGAAGAAAATCAAAATAGTGTAGATGACAGATTTTTTTTATAGCTATGGAATGAATAATGTTTTAATCCTTTGCACAGGAGAATGGGTGAGGGAACAAAATAAATCTCTTTAAGGTCACAGGTGGTGCTTTGTCTTCATAATAAAAAAAGTTGAGCTTCGCAGTTTATAAAGAGACTCTTTTTCTGCGCTTTTCTGCCTCCTATAATAAGACCTACAGGCTTATTACTCTCCTCTTAGTGTTATTTAAACAGGCCAGGAAACCATTTTCTTAGTCAGCTCTAAACATATTGAACTGTTTTGTGGCTGTTTTGTGGCTCCTGGCTTTGGCATAATGAAGTTTTCAGCAGCAGTAATATCAATACCTTTGCAATAGTTTCTTTTGTTTGTCTGGAACAAAAGAAACCAAGAAAACCAGAGAAAAACAAACAAAAGTTTGTTTGTTGCTTAAAATGTGAGTATTAAAGTCATCAGCTCCAGGTGTTCTAATTAATGAAATAAAGAAATATTGATGAAGAAATGGCAGTGTCCAGGACAGCAGCTATTTAAAAATGCTTGACAACATTGCAATGGCTCATGATCAAAGGGAAAACAAAAGCCTAGAGAGAAAATACAGAATTTTGGCCTCAAAGCCACCACTGGAAAATGTGTACAGTAAGTCAGAGTTTCTAAGTGAGGCCATAAATTTCCTTGATTTTTCTGGTAGAGAAAAACACTGAAAAATAGTTAGAAAGTAAATATGACTTTTTTTTTGTTAAGTTGGAATGAACAAATAAACAGATCCATCAAATATGTGAGAATTGGCTTTTTTTCCTAACTTACTGGTAACATTCCAAAACTTCAAACATTTGAATTTATATAACTTGTAATTCTAAATTGGGATGAATTACATCCCAAGATGTAATTTCAACTTGCTGAAAATTATTTGCAGGTAGGCTTTAGTTTTGGAGTGTTCTTCAATGCTCTGTGCACTTTGACAGCATTCAAGGCTGAATTTTGGCCCTCTAATTCAGGCTTTGAAGAGCTGCCTTTGAGTTAATAAATGGTATTTCCCATAAAGCCTCTCTCTACTTAGAAATATTATTGAATATGTTCTGGTGATTAGGCTACAACAACTCATGTTTGATGTTTTTGAGGATTCAAGAATGAGTGGCTTTGTTGAGAGAGCAAAACTGGGAAAGTTGTATTTACTAAAACCTCTATTAAATCCCTGAATGCAAAATAACATTATATACATATATATGTATGTATGTATATAAAGGGGAAAGATGTAAATATTTAATTATACTCTGTTGAGTATTGCTTGCTTATAGCAAAGCTCTTCCTCTCCAACACTCTTGACAATAATAAATCATTAAAAATTACCAAATTCTCTGTTTTAACTTGGGGCAAGGAACATGGGAACTTGGGATATTCAGCACACAACTAGGCAGGCATTAATGGGACATAAGTTTGAGCAATAAGTTTATTTACAGAGGTATCTAAAGCCCTGTTTTAAACCCTGAGGCACTCCAGAGCTGGAAGAACCTTCTAGGCCTGCAGAACACAACCAACTGTTTCTTTCAGGCCCATAAAAGCAGGGCTTTTTCTTTCTTTTTCCTTTTTCCTCCTGTCTTTTATAACCTAAGTGCTTTACTGTGTTACAAAGCCAGGTTCATTTGTAGTAAAACACCCACTTGACATTTGTAAGACTCTTGCCACTGATTTCCTGGGAACAAGGTTGATTTCCAAGCCCTTTTATCATGAGAACATAGGCTGTAAAGCCCCAATAATTTTAGAAAGCTCCTTAAGTAACTAGTTTAAATTGCTACTAAATTCTCTAGATAAGAGTTTATTTTGCAGGGAAAATTGGGATGCACTACTGAATTCAAGGGCATCGACCTCAGCTAGATTTTCTAAATAAAAGATATATATGCATTCTATTCCAAGAATTTTGAGAACTCACCTTTCATTTTGCTTCTGCATCTGTATTTCTAAGTATTTTCAATTTTGCTTTTTAAAAAGAAGAACTTTGCCAACACTGGATTTAAGTGAAGATTTTTTTTTCAGTAATAAATTTTCATCCTTAGATATTCATCACTGCATAGAATACTTTGCCTGGAAGGAACTGTACTCCTGACTGAAGCTTATTATGGTGTCAAGGGTCAAAGAAAGAGTAAAAAAGTGAAAAAAACAGGCAGTGAACTCCATTATCCCATCCTTCCTTAATAATTTTTAATTTTTTTTCCCCATTGAAATGATTGTAGATCCCTACTGGCTTCCATTTACTATCTTGAAGAACTTTTTCAGCTGGTTCCCATTGATTAAAACTTGAATTTCACAATTAAACTCAGTGAAATATGAAGAACCTGAGCAGTCTTTTTTCAGAAGTGATGGATACAAGACATTGGGAATTCAGGGAAACTGTATGACATTTGGTGCAGCCTTTAACATTAATCCAGCTCTGCTCAGACATTAAAAAGAGATAATTGTGAGTGAAATGTTGGCTTATTAAAGATGCATTTGAAAGAACATTTGAATGTACTGATTTAAGAGATATCATCCTATTCCCATAGAACCATAGGACAGTATAGGTTGGAAAAGTCCTCCAAGACCATCCAGTCCCAGCTTTGAACACCCACTAAACCCATCAAACCAGAAAACAGAACAGCCAGAATGAGACTTTACATATTGGACAAAGGTTCCTAAATTTTTTAGGAATGTTTTAATGTTCTACTGCTTGCCCGGCTGTCACTGAACAAGTTCAACCTCAAAAAAGAAAATTGCTAGAAGAAAATGAAAAACAGTAATAAAAGCCCCCCTTCCTAATTCAGAAGAATATCAATAAACAGACAAAGTAGCTCTGCTGCTTTTAAGAACAACAAAAAAGGAAGTCTCAGCAAGGAAATACAATGGAAATTAGGAATTTGCATGAAGTTCCCTGTCTGAAAAAAGAAAACATCCCAGCTAAAATGCTAGTAAGAGATTCAAAGCCCTGGGAGGGATGAGCCCTTCCCCACAGTCTCTCTGTCAGGGGAACACTGGCACACCAGTCAAACAACCAAAAGAGCAAACAGCTTCTGGGAACACATCCTTTCACTCTACTAGAACAAACTCATTGAAAACAAACACAATCCACAGTCTTTATGCATCTCCAAAGGTACATCCTGCTGGGAAAATATCAAAGGCAAGGCAAAAAAAATAAATTAAAAAATAGCAAAAAAAATAAAAAAATAGCAAAGGAAAAGCAAAGTGAGCACCAATACATCCTGCAGAAAACCCCTGACTCACACATTTCCACAGCATCACAGAGAAAGCCAAGTTTCACTTTTGAAATGTTTGGTTTTTTTCAAACAGAGCTAAAAGAGGCTGAAACCTTGAGCCAGCAGTGGTCCCACATGGACGTGTTGTCACTAAGCGGGGCTTCAAGAGGGTGTCCAAAGCAGACAATTTAAAGTCTGCTTTAAAAATCCATCATCACTATCTGTCTTCATTTTTGGGGGTGTTTCGAAATCTAAACCTGAACAAGTGATGGAGCAGCTTCACCTCTTTTAGGGGACTGAGCTGTTCCCTGGTGGCTCAGAGCAGTGGAGCAGTGCTGAAGCAGGAACCTGTTTCCTGCAAAAAAGCAGCAGCAGCCTAAGCAAAAGGCAGTGAGTATTTGCCTGCCTTGCACCAAGACATGGTGCAGCTGGCAGTGATACAAAATGCCTTCAGCAACACTTTTTGTGAGAGGAAGACACTCTGAGCATAACTCTATAAGTTTACATTAATATCCGCAGCCACAAAGGGGTCAGCAGAGACCTGTGGTACAGTTGCACAGAAAGAGCAAGGGAAAACACTTGGAAACAGTAGAATCAGCAAGATAAAAATAGGGAATTGAGAAACAGGAGAGCTGTGTGCTGGGACCAGGTAATTCTACAGAATAAGCAAGAAAGGAACCTGGTGAAACCAGAAAAAGTCCAGGTCTCAAAAATAATTTAAACTCTGTCAAGGGCAGATGAGATTATCCCCTTTTCTTCTGGGAGAAGGGTAAAAAACACAGCAATGGGAAAGGAAATCTGGGGAGGAAATAGAAGTTTGATTCCAGCTCCTCTGTCCAGCTGACTGCCACATTCAGGCATTCTGACAATGTCTCCTGCTGGGACAGAACTCTCAAAAGTGATGTCAAAATCTGCTGCTTTCCTGCCATTTTTCCTGTTCATGAGTCTGTGTTCCATGTGTTTTATTAGTTGGTGTTGCTCATGGCCAGGTTGGACAGGGCTTGGAGCAACCTGGGCAGGTGGAAGATGTCCCTGCCCACGGAAAAGGGTGGGACTGGATGGGCTTTGGGGACCCTTCTAACCCAAACCAGTGTGAGACTGAGATCCTGTCACTGATGCAGTCTGTACCCAAACCACACCTGAAACAGCTGCAAAAGGCTCATCCCATGGGGAATTTATCCTTCTGCCAGCACTGGAAGTCACAGCACAGCTCATCCCATGGGGAATTTATCCTTCTGCCAGCACTGGAACTCACACCGTAGCTCATCCCATGGGGAATTTATCTTTCTCCCAGCACTGGTACTCCCATCACAGCCACAGGGGAGATGGTGCCACACTCCCCACCACCAGTGAGGTGTTCCCCAGCTCCTCCTGCTCCCCATGGCAAATGAGGAATAATGCAAAGGCATTTGGTTTTGGCTTCTCCTTCAGAGAGGGTGTGCAGCCCAGATTGCTCCTTTGGAAAATCCAGCAAGCATGGGACATGGCAGGATGCTCCAACAATTTATAAAACCCCAGAAAGACACTTCTTGTCAGATTATGCCCTTTTCTGACTCAGAGATGGGGCAACTGAGAGGCGCTTTAAAAACTGTTATTCCATTTTCAGTCTCATGAGAAGGGTGACACAATACAGATGTTATAATTCACACCATCACAATCAGCAGCCAACTATTTCTTAATTACAAGTTTGTTAACCTATCAACTTTAACCACACCATCTATGAATACCTTAAAACCAATCATCTATAAGTTACTCCTCATAAATCTTACTACAATACATCTTTCATAGTTCTATTTCTCCAAAATATCCAGTCTTTTTTACTAAACCATCCTTTAAACCTTGTTTCTAATTGAATTTCTCTCTCAACAGTATCTATCCCATTCCATAACATTTCTAATTCAACGTTTCTCATCTCAAAGTTTACATACAAATGCACTCTATGTAAACCTTCTATCAAACTTTAAAATTTTCTATAAATCCATTTGCCACAACCTTTCTCTCAAGCAAGTAGAGTGATACCTGTGTTCAAACAAAGCACTTAAAGATAAATTTTCACTCAATTGCTCCCAAGTGCCCGAGCCAGAAAAGACAGAAAGTGAACTGGCCTCAGGCAACCAGGAGTCCCTTGGTTTACCTTTTCAGTAATCACAGAAAATCACTCTTCTATTCTAGAAATGTAAAAATATTGCACTTGGATTAAATAAATAGTCCTGACAGCATAAGACAAATAATGTTTGTTTGGCCCATGTAATTAGGACAGTGAGAAATGAGCTATTTACACTGATAATCTCAGGCTGCTATCGGTAAGATTAATTTGTCTGCAGAGATATTCCCAGGTGACCCCAAGATCCTGTGCTATATTGATGCTACACTTTGGAGATTTATTAATTGAGAGAGTTATGAAGAATATTGCAAACACTTTTAGATTCATTGGAACAAAAGAAGAGAACAGAAATTAAACTTAAGGATTTTGTCGTAAATTTGTTCCCTACATTCCAATGTTAACTTTGGGAATTTGGGTCAGATCTGCGAATTGAAGAAGCATTCCCTGGACCTTACTGTAATTTTCAATCCAGCAGCCACCCCTGAAATGCTGTTGTTAGCATTCCCAGAAAAGCCTCCAGAGCAGAACCAAGCTCAAGAATGCATTTAGCAGCAGATGCAATAATAGCAAATTTATTGCCCTGAGGAGGCAGCTCTTGTAGATTATATATATATATATTTTGGACACTGACTTCTGAATTATTTGATAATCACTTTATTTGTTGGCCTTACGAGACACAGAGAATGAGTGCAACTGTTTACTGACTGTTTGCCTCCACTTTTCTTGTTGGTATTTCAGGACTTAGAGCATTTGCTCTGGGCTAATTGGATTATGCTTGTCCAAACTGACTCTTGCTTTCAATCCCACTCCCAAAGAAAGAGCTCAGGGCAGATATTAGAGAAATTATGTTATTGGTTTTCTCTTCTACAGGATTCTCACAAGAGTTTGTCCTTCTTCACCCCTTTCCTCCTCCTGCTGCTGCTGTTTGTGCACCTCAGAACACCCAGCCTCAGTGGATGAGGTCAGCATGTGTCCAGATGGAGAATTAAACGATTTAGTGAATCCTGCGAAGCTGCACAATATTTCATTCCAGTCTCAAGACAATACTGTTGAGATTTCAGTACTATCAATGCAAAGTTCTCACAGGAGCTGCTGGTTTTCTCAGGACATTATGGAACACAGCTGTGGCTGTAGAATGCTCCACGTTGATCAAATCTGACAATACTTTTTAAAACAATGTTTTCTAGCTGCCCACAGGAGGTGTTCTTCAGACAGATGTCCCTCATTATTTTTTCTCCTATTTCTCAATGTCACCAAATTTATAAGATCAGGAAAAAAAAACAAAACAAAACAAAACAAAACCACAAAATCCCTGCTTTTTGTTGTCCACAGAATCCCAGAATGATTTGAGTTGGGAGGGACCTCAAAGCCCATCCAGTCCCACCCCTGCCATGGCAGGGACACCTCCCACTGTCCCAGGTTGCTTCAAGCACCATCCAGCCTGGCCTTGGACACTGCCAGGGATCCAGGGGCAGCCACAGCTTCTCTGGGCACCCTGTGCCAGGGCCTGCCCACCCTCACAGGGAACAATTCCTTCCCAATATCCCATCTAACCCTGCCCTGTGGCAGTGGGAAGCCATTCCCTGTGTCCTGGCACTGCTTGCATAGGTGCCATTTTGAGAGAGGGGTTCTTTGTTTGCTCTTGGTGTTGATTTTTGTTTTCTTGGCGCTCATTTCCCCTCCAAAATTTTTTTCTGTCTTCACATATGCAAAAAGTAACCAAAAATAAAACTTCCTCCACTAGAGCTCATGCAAGTCTGGGGTCTGCTCTGGAAATCCTACTATTGGTAGATGCAGGTGGGAAAATACAGGAGAGACTTCCCCCAGAGGGTCCAGTTCCTACAAATATTTGGTGTCATCAGGGTGGCCTTTTATCTAACACCACATTTCAGCACGATAAGAGATGCACTTCAGCCAACACGAGAAGAGGAAGCAGATATTCAGAATTTTAGGGTATTTGCCAAAAAGACCCCTCTTTTACCATTAATGAGTTCCTTTATAGCTTACCCCAAGTCTCCAACTGGCAATGCATACTAAGGAAATAACATTTAAAACCCTTCTAACAGAATGAAATCGCACTGTTAGAACAAATACTACAAATACACCCTCCTGTATGATGAGGTGATTTCTGCTTTATGGGAGCTTTAATTTATCTGCTCCACGTGACAATTATCAAGCAGAAATCAAAGCTATTATTCTTTTAACCTAATCAGCTATGGTCTAGTTTACTTCTAGATGTATCCTATTGACTAAAAAAGAAAACTCTAATAATTCACAGCTTCTCTGGGATCAGTTTGTCATAATTTGATTAATTCCCTCCTCATCTTCTTCTTGCTTTTTAATGTTATAAATCAGCCTAATCAAATTATTGTCACTTTCTCCATACAGGCAGAAAAAAGACAGATTGTCTTTGCTGTCAGCAGTTGGCAGAAGTCTGAAACACAAAGTTTGTTAAAACTTAGGGACAAGCAAAAAGTACAGACTCAAAAAACTGTAGATTCCTTCCAGTGCTTCATAGACAGGGTATGCATTAATCATTCATACAATTCCATCTCCTTCTTATGCTCTGTCTTACTTAAATGCAGGAGTTTTGAATCAAATTTATCACTGTAAATAACAAGAGCGGGGGGAAAAGAAGAGGAGATTTCTGCAAAAGCAGTGATTCATGAGGGAAAATTTGATTTTTGCTTGATATGTCTTGTCTGAATCTCTTTTAAATTGCTCAGCCTGGAGGCCATATTTCATTTTTGTTTGTTATCCAGTGCTTGTCTGGAACAGCCCATAGTGCTGAAGTGGAGAAAACATTGAATTCCAGTGTTCTTCCCCAAATCCAAGCCTCATTTCCTTGGGAAATTATTCTCCTTGGAAATGCCTTTGGCCCCCATAATATTCCATGTGCACTTTTTGCTAAGAATCACATCTTCCCTCACGTTATAACCCCAAGCTACTCTAGTGATTAATCTGGTTAATTTAAGTGTGGAGAACATGCTTAGGTCGAACTTTTGATTTTACTGACTTTTCTAAAAACTTTTCTAAAGAGCAAGTGCAACTAATTAAGAATCTTCTTGCTGCCAATATTACATAATGAAACTAAATCACAGAATTATATAGTAACTGGGAATAATCTGATTCTGAGAATGTCATGATTTATTTTCCCCAAAATGAGAGGGAATCAGGGACAGAAACCTCACCTGGAGTAGTTTTCTAACAAAAGACTCATTTTGAAAGTGACAAAATAAGCTTGGAACAGATTGTATAAATGAGACGGAAAATAATTTAGTTTTGTGTAAGTGTCATTATGTTTGGCTTAATCACAAAAAGCAAGAATGAGAGGAATTGCAGTGGAGTCTATAAAATCATTAAATGAAAATACAGACTGATGAAAGCTCAGGATTGATGAGTGGTGGGAAACCTTTGCACAGAATGAGAAGAAAGTCTGTGCACATAGGAATAAAATATTACAAACTTGTACAAAATGTGTTGATCCACTTACAGAACATCTTTGCTCCAGCTGTGATCCTTGCACAGGAATGTGGCAGCTCTGGGCAGGCATTAAGAAAACTGCCACACTTGCCTATCCATTAGATTTTTAAATAAAATTAAAACTTTTATTCTCCCATTACAGCAGTGAGAGATGAGCCTGGACCAGATTGTCCAATACAACTGCTCCAGAAAGGGAAAAATCCAGGTAAATGGATTTTATTGTCCAGGAAAATTGATCTGATCCAGCACAACTGCAGCATTAGGGACTCTTCTGTTCTTAGTGACAAAGGAGGCAGGAAGGTGGATTGAATTTCTTCTGATTTTGGTGATATCAGGTAAATTCACACTGCCAGTGCAGCCCTGGGAAGGAAAAGGCTTTCCCAATGATCAACACTGATATTTTATCAACAGCTCCTTGGCCCCTTGTCCTCACCAGACACATCCTCTGCTGTGACTGCTGCAGAATTCCCAATCAATGGAAGAATTCACAGGTGTGAGGAGTCTCCTTCTTTGCTTCTTCATGGAGAGTGAACAGGAAGTTTGAGTGCTCATCCCTCGTCATTTTTTTCCTGCCAAATCACTCCAGAGCTATATCTATCTGGATTTCTTCATTTCTTCATTCTCCATCCTAAATTCCACAAAAAGAAACAATTGTGTGAGGGATTCCAAAGGCTTGTTCGTGGTGAGGAACACCATATTCATTTTTGAACTGAGCTACTCACAGATGTAAATGTTTCACACAAATGTTCAGAGAAAAAAATCCCAAATAACAACAGAAAACACTGGAAAGTGAACTGGGAAGATCAGGTGAAACTTAACACTGGCAGCTGAATTCTGTTCCCTGTGGCAAATATTTCCTCCATCACATACATTCTCCACAAATATATATTTTTACAGGCTTCTTTGGAAAAAAAAAAAGAAAAGAAAAAAAAAGAAAATAAGAAAAAAAGAAAAAAAGAAAATTTAAATGTAGAATTAACAAGATATAACCAGCTTTCTTGAGCCCTGACTCAGAAAGACAAACCCATCTAATCTAGACCACAGAAAAGGTGATATAGATACAAAATTAAGGTCTGCTCATGAAATGAGACTCAGGGTGCCTAATTAATTCTCCACAAAATCAAGGGAAGAACATCAAAAAACCCCATCAATTATTACTAAAATAATGAAATTTCTATGGGTAAAATGTGAAAGTTGCTTCACACCAGCCCACTGAAAATAAAGGAGTATCAGGGCTTGCACTCCTTGGATGAGCTCAGACAGGGGATCATTTCCAGCACATCTGTGAGAAACAGTGGGAAACAGCTGTCTCATTTGCAGGCCTCTCAGATGTCAAGCAGCCTCATGACTTCAGTCAGAGATTTCCTCTTTTAATAGCCTTCCTGCTTCACAAATGGGAGGTGCTGCTGCTGGACTTGGATCACCAGGGAAATTAGAGATGGCTCTGATGGAAGGATATAAAAGAATGTCTGATCAGGCCAATTTCCAGCTCCAAACTTCACTGGGTTCATTCACTCAGAAGGCACTTCCTGCTAACTGTTAAATGTTAATTAAGATTGGGACTCCAAGTGCAAAACCAGTGGCTTTCAAGCCCCACTAATTCTAACCCAGCTCTGACTACACAGCATTTTGGAGGTGATGCTGAATTGTTGGTGACACCAGAGGGAAATAAAAGCCAAGAAAAGCAAGTGATGGAAAAACCCCCACAATTATTCACCTCCAAAGAGCCCCTGAGTGATGGCAACACCCAGCACTCTCCATCTAGCCAGTTTTATTTATGAGCAGGATGTCAGGGTTGGGTGGGTGTCACAGATATCTTTTATGGAAAATCCTTTCTTTAGGATTTTTCTTCTTAAGAAGCTGAGAAGCTTCAAAAACAAAATGTAAACATTGATTATCGCTGCTGTGGAATGCAACAGGTAAAACTGTGAGTGGTCTCATAGAGTTATTTCTAGTTAATGGCTAATCACAGTCAGCTAGCTTAAACTCTCTGTCCAAGCTTTTGTTACCATTTCTTTCTATTTTTACCTTAGCTAACCTTCTGATAAAACTTTTTCTTCTATTCTTTTGGTAGAGTTTTAATGTAATATATATCATAAAATAATAAATCAAGCCTTCTGAAACATGGAGTCAGATCCTCATCTCTTCCCTCATCCTCAGACCCCTGTGAACACCATCACAGGGTATAGTCCCAGAAAGAGATGTCTGGCAATGTCTCCAGTACAATTTATTAAGTTTATAAGTGTGGCCAAAGTTTTAAATCCTTTTTGTTTCCCTCTCTTATGCATATTTTTGCCTGAGAAATACTCCCAAAACTTTCATCAGAGGCAAGACAAAAATGAATGACGGCCCTAATAAGTTATTGGATGTATTATGTGGTCACAGCCATGAAATCCCTTCTTCAGCCTTCCTCCTCTGCTACACTGTTTTATTTCCTTGTTATAATTATATTATATAATATTATAAATATATAACCTAGTTTTATCTTGGCCTGAACAGCCTAGAGATTAAGCAGGACCTACAGCTCTCTGTGACCCAGACCACCAATAAAAAACCAACCAAATTAGGTTTATTGAAAATTATGAAGGATTTTGCCTGAGAATTCAGAGGGTGATGACAATAATAGGTGTTTTTCTAACACGAATAAACCTTAACTTAGTCTATTATAGCTGAAGATCAACAAACAAAACTATCAGACTCAAATTAAACCTTTTCCCTCTACTGTTACAAGGGAGATAACTGGGATTTGGGGCAGGGAAGGATTTTTAATATACTGAAATATCAAACCCTAAATAATAAAAGAAGAACCCTCTACCAGCTATTATTTTCCAGATTTTTCTCTCATTTACCCTTTTTGTCTCATTTAAGCTCATGTAGTACACTCTATATGGAAACAAAAATTCCCTGCTCCCCATCTACTCTGCTCTCCTGATTTGTTCCCTTTTTCACCCCCAGGAATTTAATTCCCACCAGGAGCTCACAAAGCACGAACCTCACAAACCTATTTTCATCAAATGGAAAACTAAGCAAACAAATTCATGAGGGCCACAATTCCTTCAATCCATGGATAAGTAAGAGATCTTTATAAAGTCATAAAATGTTTCCTGGGTAGCTTCTTGAAATAACAACTTTCAGAGATAAATGAAATTGTGTGATTGTCTCATCCCCACATGTTTAGCAGAAGCTGAAGGATATTTAGCTGATGCAGATGGTTTGAAAAGAGAATATTTAAATTAGGTGCAGCTTTGAGTCTGATAGGGAACAAATATAAAATATGTGGGTTTGAAGTAGATGGAAATACACAAATTGCTGCAGACAGGAGAGTGGCTGCAGGGATGCTCAATGTATAATATAAAATCAGGGGCTGATTTGGGCTGGAAGGGAACTTAAAAATGATCTTTTTTCACCCCCTGCCATGGGCAGGGACACCTTCCAATAGCCCAGCCTGCTCCAAACCCTATTTAACCTGGCCTTGGACACTTCCAGGGATCCAGGGATGTTGTGAGGGTCCCTAGGATGAGAATTGACTCCAAGTTCTCAGAAGGCTGATATATTATATTTATTATATTATATTATATTAAAATTATATTATTTTAAAATTATATACTATACTACAGAAAGAGAAAGGAGAAATCAGAAGGCCAGACAAGAATGATAATAAAATCCCGTGACTGACCAGAGTCCTGACACAGCTGGACTGTTGGTCACTAAGTTAAAGCAATTCACATGCTAGGTAAACAATTCTCCAAATCACATTCCAGAGGAGCAAAACATGGAGAAGCTGGGGCTTCTTGTCTTGCCAGGAGAAGAAATCCTGGTGAAGGGATTTTTCATAAAATATCACAGCAATACAGGGGCAGCCCCAGCTTCTCTGGGTACCCCTTGCCAGGACCTCACCACCCTCATAAGAAAGAATTCCAGCACTGCAAACATATTTGATCCACTTTTCTTAAAGCCCTCTGTAAGAACTGCTGCAAGCTTTTGCTCCAGTAGGTAATATTTTCACTTCAACCAACAGAGATCTGGGAAATGAAATAAAGCATCAATGTAGCTCGTTCCTGAAATAGTCACAAAATTGTCATATTTCTAACTTGACAGAAACTGCACTTTCTACTCTACAGACTATTTCAATCTTCAAAAAGTTCCTTCAATTTAGCAGAAACATTTGTGGCAAAGGAGTTCTCAGGAACTGCACATTTGAAGTAGTGATGAGTAATCTTCGACATTTGGACTCGGAGTTCTAAAAACTCCTTTTTGCTGAAGGGAGCCAGGAGTGGGGAAAGGACTGCTCAATGAAAATGTCAGAGGCTGTGTTCTCCTGGAGGCCTGTCTGAATGCTGACAAAGTCCTTTTCCAATTTCCTTTAAAATGGATTTGGGAAACGTTTATTAGTTCTTCCTGAAGTGCCTGTAATTACTTTGTCTGTGCTGCTCAGTCTGGGCCTGCAGGCTGCTTTGCACAGACATCTCTTGTCCTCCTGTGCCGTGTGCTCTGACAGCAGGTATTAACTCTACCAGAGAGGAAAAAGTTCAGCTGTAATTTGGGATCCTAATCCATGCAAAGTCACTTCAGCTGATGTTGGCAACTCCTTCAGAGCAGGTTTTACAAAAGTAGTAATGGATGTTCAGTGTTAATACAGATTTTCTTATAATTTTATTTATATCACTGAATCATTCAGGTTTGAGATCATTGAGTCCAAGCTGTGCCTGATCCCCACCTTGTCCCCAGCCCAGATCTCTGAGTGCCACATCCAGGTGTTCCTGGGACACCTCCAGGGATGGGGACTCCAACACCTCCCTGGCAATGTTTAACAGCCCTTTCCATGCAGAAATTCCTCCTGGTGTCCAAGCTGAGCCTCCCCTGGCACAGCCTGGGGCCATTTCCTCTTGTCCCATCACTGGTTCCCTGGGAGCAGAGCCCAACACAAAGTCCCCAAGTGTCACAGACATATTTTATGAAAAATCGTTTCCTTAGGATTTTTTCTCCTGATCTCTTTGTGATTTTATTAAGCATCTCCAACTTTCAGTCAAAAATCCAACCTGCTTTGATTAGAGGAAATAGGAGTTTTCTATAGTCAAGACTGCTTGAAAATGACTATTTCATTGTCCTGGATCTGTTTAATTGAGATAAATAAGATAATGCATAGTCAAAAAACCCAGCTGCAATTCTTTTCGACCACCTTAAGAAAAAATAAAATGCTGAAAGCATATAAAACTTTGCAATATTTTCATTTTCTATTCCACAATAACCCTGAGTTATCTTCTGTAATGAAACTTGAAAGCACAGTGCTGATAATGTTTCCGAAATGAGACTTTCCCAGAATTATTAAATTGGAAACAAAAGCAAAAAGTAATTCAGCAGAGATCAGCTTTTCCATGGTTTTTGAACATCTTCCTACCTTGAGTTAAGTTCATGAGCAGGTATGCAATGAAAAGTACCATTTTTCCTTTTTTTTTCCTAAATTTCCGGAAGCACAGTCTACAAACCAGGCAACAAGTTCAGGTGTTCCCTGGTTTGCCATTTAGTTTGGAACTGATTTCTGCACATCTCAGCCTAAGAACTTCAGAAAAGAAATGTTATTCTTTTTCACAAACCAACTCTTTTAAGAGGGCAATTTCCCACAGCCATAAAACTTACGTAAGATCATCCATATAAACTTTGAAAGACCTCAGTGATGGAAATTTATCTGTTTACTTTGCTGCTGTGGCTTAAAAATCATTAATCCATTACTTGTCCCCCAAAGAAAGGTGTTGCAATAGAGCAGTTTGAATTTGGGGCTATTTTTTTTAAATCAAATATTTTAAATACTTTTGAGACTTCAGAAATGCACTGGCTCAAGGATCAGCATCTCCTGTCACTTCAGAATAATTAAAGAAAACATTCTCTGGGAAGGAAAGGTCAAATGGACAGATTATTGCTTCTTACCCCTGAGCTGATTTTTGAAAGTTTAGGAAATTGAGGAAGATTTTTTTGTGCATAAAGATCTAATATGAGATTCTGTATATGAGAAAACATTAAAAGGAAGTGGTTTAGATCATCTAATTTTCAATGTGCATCTGGATTCTCCTTAAATTTATCTAATAAGGTTCTGTTGCACTAAGATTTTCCAGACTGATTTTTATTCCTTCTCAATTAAACATAAGAGACCAATTATAAACAGGCTTGTGTGTCATAATCACCACATCTTTCCAGTGGAGTGGTAGGAAATTACATGGATTTAGAGCCTCCCAGAGGAACACATTGCTGTCAAACAACAATTGACTGCCAGTGCAATAACCTAATTCCATTATTGGCAGAAGGGATAATGTGGATTTTTACTTTATCCAATTCCACATTTACGATACCCAGTCTGGAGAACCACCTTGGTTCAGGTCAGGCACCTATTTAGATCAATCTTGTGCCAATCAGACTCAGATCAGGAGTTCTGACTCTGCAGGATTTAGGAACATTTTATTGTTGTCAAGTATTTACCAGGAGATGCCCTCAGAATTATGGAAGCAGCAAATTTAGCAGCAGGACAAGGAGGTACCAGATACCTTTGTTTCCCATTTTTCATTTCAAATAGGTCTGGAAAAACACACACAACTATTATTGAAACTAAAAAACCCACATCTACTGAAAAAAAATAAATTGAGAATTAGAGTTGTTGAGGTACAGTTTAAAAAGTCTGAGCAATTAAAAGGGATAATTTGACCAATAATTACAGTGTTTTAACTTGAATTTCCTGGGAATTTTGATCATAGCAATTCTTAGCCTCTGTTTCCTAGATTTCCAAAATATTTATGTGGAATTGTTAATGAACCAGCTGATCCTGTCACAAATATAAGGAAAAGGAGGAAAAATAAAGTCAAAGAGTAATAAATGTTGGAAAAGATTTTTAAGATTACCAAGTCCAACCATTAACTCAGTGTCATGTTCCCCTCTAAGCTGTGTCCTCAAGCACACCATCTACAGGGTTTTTGAGCACTTAAAGTAATAATTCAATTCCAACTCTTCAAAAGACACCAGAATATTTTTTCCAAAGGTCCCATAATGCTCCATGATTATGTTGAGACTGTGCCAGACTTACAGAGATGTACAAGAACCTTCTTTTGGTAGGAATCACACAATGAGGTCTCTTTAACAGCCCCATTACTTGCTTCAGAGTGGCCCAAGAAAACATCTTGGTGCAGGAGGTTTAAGAACATGCTCTATGTAGGAATTCTGCATGAATTTTCCTCCTGCACAGCAGAAAATTTTCACAGCAATTTCTGCAGCTCCAAGTATGACATGGACAGTTTCCCAATGCTTATCCTCTTCCACACAGTCAGATTTTCAGCTTACAAAAGATCCCTCAGGGAGAAAAAAATATTGTTTAAGAAAAAAATAACATTAGGTGCAAAGTGAAAGTCAAAAATCAATAGAAAGTCCTAAATATAAAGAAAGGAAAATGGTACTTGGGGGGAAAAAATTCCTTCCTTTGATCAGAGAGGCCATTTAAAATAATATGGCCTACAGTTATTTTTAATGACATTTAAAAACATAAATGAGGCTTAGCACTATAGAAAGTAAAGATCAGCACTGGATTAAGTCACGTATTTTCTTTAAGTTTGGGCATAAAATTCTTTGAAATGTCTGTGGCATCATTAGCATTTATAATATAGGGCAGGTTTTGCACTGCTGGTAAATGAAAATAAGAGGGGTTCCCATCAGTTTTAAAATTAACAGTGCATTTCAAATTCTCACATTTCTATTTTTAAAGAAAACTGCCAAATTAATTTTATTTTCCAATATTACAGGAAGCTTAAAAATTAATTACGGAGGACAAAGTATTAAAAGAGAAAATAATCAAGTCCAAATGAACTTTTAATGCTCAGCACATCAATTATTGTCTTTGTGCAAAAAATTAAAATAGAGCTCATGAAAAAAAATCTGTCTCAGCTTCATCTTAGATGGTTTCAAAATTGAGGGATTCTTTTGTATTTATTTTATAGAAAATAGGAAATTGTTATTTCCAAATAATTTAAGGGGTATTTTCTTTTTAATCTGGGCAAAAGAAAATCCCAAAATATGAACATGTAAACAGTTCCAGGGTATGGAGAAGCCCCAATCCTTTCTCTGGTCCCTAGAAAACCATAAAAACATTTTGTGACACAGCTGAGTGTCCACAGAGGGATTCTGGCAAAGGTTGGGCTTGATGGTCCTGGAGTTCTTTTCCAGCCTTAATGACTCTGTGATTCCATGAATAAATCAAAGTAGGAGGTTGCAAAATGTTCTTTTTAGTATAAACCCTCTTTGTGGCACTCAAATTGCTGTATTTTCCAAATTAGTCTCCATTTAGTCACATCATATTTTGGACAGAGGAAATGATGAACCTGTGGATTATGTAAATGAGACTGTGGAACCAAAATATGCCATGAATCCCTAAAAATGCTCACACTAACCAGTGGCAGAGATGAAAACTCTTCAGTGGAATTGGAAAAAGTACTTGAGCTCACGTTTCTTTCTGGCTAAACTGGAAAGCCCTCCAGGATCAGGGGAGATGGTCATTTCTCTGCTGGTCATACTTCCAGTCTCATTTCTTGCAATAAATTATTTGTAGGAGCATTTCCTGATTAAAAAACCCCAAATAAACTAAACTAAAGGACTTTTAGATGTTTAGTATTCTGTTTTATGTTATTTTCTTTTCCTTTCTTTAAAAACAAAATCCTCACTTAGCCACAAGCATCTCTACAACTCCATAGCAGGGGTAAGGCTGTAGCACAGAGAACTCAATGGATTATGGGAATGGGAAAATGGGAATGAGCCTTTCATTCAACTGAAACATTCCCCTAATTCCTAATTTAACAATATAATCTCCTGGAACTTGGAGGGAAGGTGAAAATTCCCAATAAATTCCATGTGTCACGAGTGTGAGAAGCTCCTTGCCAACTGGGGACGCTGGAACAGGAGTTTTGGGAGCAATGTAAATATCCAGAGCCTCCCACGTCCTCATAATTACCATATTTAAATCAATTTAAATCTTTTCTTGGTTACCGTCTCTGTAGCCTACAAATGTTTCTTCAAAACATAAGGAGCCACCTTCTGATATTTGCTGGCTGCTTCCCAAAAGAAGTTCTGCTTCACTTGGCACTTTCTCTGTCTGTTCTAATGATTTTAAAGCCTACCCTTATTTTAGAAAATTGATTCTAGCAGGCAAAATATGTTATTTCAATTCTTCCCAGACTCCAATAATGTTCTATTTAAGCTGTTACAGCAAATGGCAAATTTTCATTTTTAAAATAAGGGAAAACACAGCTTTTTATGAGTCTAACCCTATCTCACTGTTAGCTATGTATGAAAAAAGCAGAAAAAACATTTTAGAGATGATTGGTTTCTCTTGTCATACCAGCATGGCTCTTTTTGGGGTGTTTTTAAAAATACTGATGGCAAGAATTAAACAACTCACGAGCTGAAAACATAAATTGGGATAAAATCCTCATTTAAGGATCAGCAAAACCTCTCAATTTACTTAAAAGCAAGTGATGTGGAAATGAAAACCAAAATCTTAAAGCCAATGTGATGTGAAATGAAAGACAAAGTGAATTAAAATGTAATAAATTCTCACTCACATCACTCCAAATGGGGCTTTTGGCTTTTCTTCCTTAGGAATTCTGCTGCCCTGGTGACATGAGGAACATCTGTAGGGTCACAGTAAAGTTTAGATTAGAGAGGACCTGGAGGAGTCTCCTGAGACAATTTGTCTTATCTCATTAGCCCTTTCCAGACTTTTTTTTTCCCCAAGGACTGAATAAACTGGGATTGTTCAGATTGCTCAAGACAGATAGATTAAAAAAAATTTTTAAAAATTTTTAAAAATTAAAAAAAAAACAGAGAGAACTCTGGAATCTTCAAGCACATAATTTGGTACAAAAAGGAGAGGAATGGTTTAGTGTGAATATGGGAATAATGGTGAACTAACAGAGTTTTGGGAACTGGAGAGCTCTCTCTAAGCTAAAATTGGACCAATGGTCACTGTGTAAAAATAATCACTTTGTGCACTCACTTCTAGCCCAAGATCTGCTTCCCAAGCTTCATTTCACTCATTCTTCTCACACAGAGGTTTCGCTAAAAAGTGGCATCCTGAAATGCCTTTAGCATGGCACACCCACAGCAGGCAGGGAACTGCACTTGCTTACAGATTATTGCAGCAATAATGCTTGGATTGGAAGGGAAATTCCTGTATCCACTTAGGAATTATTCTGAATAAAACTCCAGTGATACATTATCTAAAGTTACAAGTTTCTTTAAAAAAGTCTCCATTCAGAAGCATCCTTTCATGTCACTTCTTATTAAGCCAGATGAACAACTTGAATTTCAGATGTTTTCTACCTTTCAGCTCAGAGAGCTGAATTCTGTCTCAGTGCTGAGAAGTCGAACATCCAGGATAAAGCCATGGAATTATCTGCAGTGCCCTTGGCAGTGCCCAGGTTGTAAATCCAGGTGTAACACAGAAGAGCAGCTGCCCTCTGAACTCATTCAAACTGGTGAAACCTGGCCATGGCTGGTTTTATGCAGAGCTCTGGGATATTATTTTTAAAAATGAGCAAGAAAGTGCTTTTTAAATTATTATTTTCCTTCTGCTAGTAATATCTCTTCCTTATTACACCCTTTCTTCAGCTGGAATAGGATTTAAAGAGTCCAATTACTAATCTGACAGCTTTTGTCTGATGTTGTTACAGTCATAATAAAGCACTCTCAATGTACACACTGGATGTTCTCTGATTTAGTTCTGTGCAAACATTTTCCACAAAAAGCAGTGACTTTAATAATCTGTTTTCCCTCAGTGTTTTAGAGTTCAGGGTCCAGAGAGCCTGCAGGCTCTTCCCTACCTTCAGCATGTTGCTCCTCTGGGGACAAGGAACTACTGGTGGCTGTCCCTGGGGAATCCAAGTTCTGTGCGTAATCAATTTGTAACACTAAATTACCAATTGTAACACGAAATTACTAATTTTAACACTAAATTGCTAATTGTCAAATGTTTAAAGCATGATGAGGTTCATCTCCCCTTGATTTTCAGAGTCAAATTTATTTTTTCCCCAAGTCTTCCTTCTACTTTGACCTAAATTACCTGGCTTAGTTGGCTAAGCAAAATTCAGAATTAAGATGACCAAGTGCAACCATCAACCCAGCATCATGTTCCCCTCTAAGCCATTCCTCAAGTGCCACATGTACAGGGGTTTTGAGCACTTAAATAAATAATTCAATTCCAACTCTTGAAAAGACACCAGAATATTTTTTTCCAAAGCTGCTTTTAAATTTCATTTTGAACCAGATTTCTAAGTCAGAGTGAAAACTTGTTTTTTCCCAGAGTTTGACATCAGTGCTCTGAAAATGGATTCTGTCTTGGAATGTAAAGATCCTGGAATGAAGGAAGGCTCAGGAGGAAGGCTCAGGGAGAGTTTTCAGTACAGCTTGGAGGCTTTTCTATGGTGGGACACAGAGGGAAGCCACCAGATGTTGGGGTGTTCTTGCAGCAGGCCATAAAATGAGCAGGTGTTAAGAGCAGGATGAAAAACCAGGAACTTAATTCTGCACCATTTTATTCCCAGAGACACCTGCAATTAAACACAATGTGGAACCATCATCAATCCCAGAAAAAAGCAGAGCTGCAACCCACTCAAGTTTATTTGTAATACTTGTGCAAACAAAAAGCTTGGGGGGAACATTCAAGAGTAGAACCCTTGCAGAGGAATGTTCAGCTTTGGGAGTCTGGTTAAAAGTCTGCCAGAATTTGAGGTGATTTTCCACCCACCAGTCTCTTTTTCAAAGGTTCTACAAATCTCTTTCAGACAACTTCTCCCTAAGGCTTTGTTTTCTAATAATCAGTATTTAACATATGGAATCATTCTGTCTCAGGAAGCGTGTTCTAAACAACATCCTCTCAGGGTAAATACAACCATCAACAGAAATTCTTCTCTCAAATTATCCAGCCAAAAAAGCTTTTCATTTTAAATGCCAAAGATTGCAAAGAAAACGTGAGCATTTTCTAAAATAATTAATCTATTGGGTCATATATTATTCCTCAGGATCAGATAAGTCTCCTGCCAAATACAGAAAATCACCTCCCTAGTGTGTTTCTGCTTTTATTCCAGGATCAGAGTTGTTTCCTCATAGAATAATTATTCCTGCCTGTTAATTAGGAATGGGTTCTACACCACACAACTGCATAAAGCTAAAGTGAAGCTAGAGCTGCTTTCAGCCCTAGATGTGTTTGAAGCAAAAGAAATCAGGAAGCTGGAAAATTAAACAGAAGGTTTTCAGCCTAAAATCATAAAGAAGAGCAGTTCTCCTGCACATGGCGCTCGGAAAAGACAAACTAAGATTAAGCTGAGTTTTAGAGAGATGGGGCAACATTCCAGCTGCCTTCCCAGGAATATCCCCTGCCAGGTAATCCAGGTGGGGCTGGGCTGGGCTGAACGGCTGACAAGGTCCCTGGAAAATAATTATCATTAAGCAGAAGTAAGGAGAGAAATTCTTCTAAATATTTTTTTAAATAGATTCACATAGGAAGAAAAGAGGGTATTATTGAGGGTGAAACTGCTGCTCACCCAGCACTTTAAGATAAAGTGTAATGATCTATTTGAATGGAAGTGTGACTGTGAAAACGCCAGTGTTTAATGGTGATCATGGCTCTAGGAAGGGTGGAGAGAAGTGTAAGTCAATCTGAAGTATTTTTCTGCTTAGAAAGCTTTCAGGTGTGTCTGTGATGTTCTTTTCCTTGAATGACAAATAAACATATCCTGGGAAAGGCCCAGGCCAGGTTGGATGGGGCTTGGAACACCCTGGGACAGTGGAAGGTGTCTCTGCCCATGGCAGGGGTGGCACTGGATGGGCTTTAAGATCCCTTCCAGCCCAAATCATTCCATAATTCTGTAATCCCGTAAAATCTACCAAAACATTCTTTTTTTTTACAGAATGATCTTGAAAAATAACCAACCAATAACCAAAATTTATTAAAACTAAATCTTAAAAACAAAAGATCACACCTATGGCATCTTTTGTGGCTGCCTCTTCTTACTTCATGAGCCTTTCTGGTTTGAGCAGCACAGACAATTAATGAAACAATTAATGGGATTCAGTCACAGGAAATTCAACAGCATTGAACCCAGAAACTGCTCCCTGTTCTAAAAAGGTGATGGGGTCTCATTAAACACTGAGATTTTTTCTCTCCATCTTCTGCATGGCACCAGAAGCACAGATTCAACCAAAGTATTTAAATATCTGCTCACTCAGCCCAGCAAACTGCTGCATATTCCAGAGTCCTTTAGCACAAAGCAGGACAAGGAGTCCCAAGGAAAGAAAAAATGTCAGCAAGGATATAAACCTTCAATTTATGGAGAGCCAAAGTAATACCTTAGAAATAACCTGCCAGAAATAATTAGGATATTGGTTTTAATAATGAGGAATAAGGACAACAGTAGATTTATCTTATCTGTTAAAACAGGGTCCACTGTAAATCCATCAGGGGGTTTAATCAGACAATGAGATGCTCTGGGAAGTCTCCTGAGCTCTGCTCTGCCTTGTATAAGCACATTTCAGTAATTGTTTCCAGTGCCCTTTGTACTGCCTAAATGAATGATGAATAGTTATTAAAAGCACGGCTCAGAAGGGTTATTTATGCGACATATTTCACAAAAAATGCGTGTTTAATTAAAAATCAGCAGTGCAATTATGAGCATCATAAAGGAAATAACAAAAGCAATATTAAACTGTTAATTAGGAGTTTTTTCTCTTCGAAATGAAGTCAAGGCACTCCATGTGCATACATAAAATCCCTCATTGAAGGTATTTTACTTACTTCTGTTGGTATTAGCAAAAATATTAATCAAAATGTGGAAGAAAAGCAGCTTTTCATTGAAAGGTCCTTTTGGGATTAAAGACTTTAAGTCAAAATATCAGCTAATTTCTCTTTAATTTGATTTCATGTCTTATACCTGCTCTTTCCAGGTAGCAGGTAATCTTAGAATCATGGAATCACTGGATGGTTTGGGTTGGAAGGGGCATTAAAGCCCATCCATCCCATTCTCTGCCATGGGCAGGGACAACTTCCACTGTCCCAGGTTGCTCCAAGCCCCATCCAGCCTGGCTTTGGACACTGCCAGGGATCCAGGGGCAGCCACAGCTTCTCTGGGCACCCTGTTGACTTCCCATTTTTATTTCTCTGTGGTGAAATCATTCATCATCTCTCCTTATGAGCTAGAAGAATCATTCTGCAATAGTTTTCCATATTATCAATACTTCTCAGGTTTGTTGGCCTCCAAAAGCAAATCAAGAAGTACTAAAAATGGATTTCAAAATGGGAAGATTTAGATAAACTCACCATAATTGATGAAGCAACAATTTTGATATCTAGTTGTGCTTTCTGGCCACAAAACAACACAACTCATTAGGTGGTTGGGGCCCACCAACTCCACACTTTCCAGGTATGGAGAGAACTGGGAGTTTTTGTGTCATTACAGATCTTTAAATTCCACTTACTTTACATGCTGTGCTTCTTCATCCATCACGATGATCCTGCAACCTAAATATTAAAAAGGAAAACAAGAAACCCCCATATTTTTGCAATCAGGTTAAACATTCCTCGTGAAGGCACACACCTGTTCAAGTATTCATTCAGAGCTGATAAGCTTCATGCATTTTTGAAGAGCCATTTTCTGCACCACTCCCCAGCAATGTCACACTGTTAATGCAGCAGTGATATTCCTACACAAAGCACACATTAATCAGCAGCACAAAGAATGGATTCCTGCAGTTAAAATGCAAACAAGAGTCTGTAGCAATCTGCCACTGGGCTGCAGGCTGATTTGCCCAAGTCACAAAAAAAAAAACCCAAATAACCCAAACATATTAAAGCCACTGAAAAATACTGTTGGCTGAAGAAAGGCCTGGGCAGGTAACGACTCCTCATGAGGGAATTTGTGATTCCCATTAAAAGAGCTATGGATTCAAGCCACAATAATAACTGGCAATGCTTTCATAAGAAGTTACAACTTCCTGTTAAAGAGAATCGCATCAGCTACAGGTCATTGTGAAGGGAGGCTTTAGATTCACCATGCCAGGTTTAAACTTTAAAAACCTGGCCCAAAACTTTACTAGTTTATTAATTAACACCACAGTGCATGCTAACATTGAGTTCTTAATCATCATCCCCACAAACACAGAAATGTCCATTTTTAACCTGTGTGTTCTGCCTGGGTGACATGTTTACAGCACAATTAATGTTGTATAATTAGCACAGATGTCTGTGCTCTTTGCTGGGTCTTGGTTGTGGCCACGAAGGTGATCAAAGAGGTTGGAAGAGAAATGGGTTGTGTTGTCTTTCACTCCATCCCTCCTGTGTACACTGATTTTCCCTCTTTCCAGAGGAGGTTTTGCCTCTGGATATTTTTTCCCTTGGGTTTGGTTCTCTAAGCTATTGCTGTCACCCACAAAATCCTGCTCTGTCACCCCACTTCTACCTTACAAGTTTTTATCATTCAGATGAAGCTGGCCCTTGCTTTTGTTCACTCTGAAGGGTTTTCATCTGGGAAATTCCTCTGGGTTTATGGAAAGGCTTTTTAAGGGCTTAAGGTTCAGGTTAGAATTTTGGAGAGAGCAAGAGGAAGCCCAGAGCTCCAGTTAGACTTACCCAGATTTACTGTCACAGAGGTTGAATTGGGAAGAATCATCCCCGCAGGATTTCTCTCTCTGGTCAATGATTTGGGGTCTAATCTGAGCAGTAAAGTTAAGTTTGTGAACATGAAATAAAAGTCCAGATCCACCAGAGCTGGTGTTTAAAGGTGCTGCAAAAGGAGGGCCAGGCTGTGAATTCTCCCAAGCATTTTTATACCTGGACAACAGCTGAGGAATCTCATCCTTACTGTGGTAAAACTTTTAAAGCTTAGGTAAGGGGCTGTTTGAGAGCAAGATAAATGCAGAGCTCAGGTCACACCAGGACTGCTCAGGGCTGCCAGAGGCAGATAGGAACAGAAACAAAACCTCCCCTGAGAACTATTCATCCAGGCTGTGGCTGAGATCTCTGGCAAAGGCTTAGGCAAGAGCTGGTGTGAGGCTTAAGGATGGGTTTATGGATCAGCTAGAGGGGAAAAAAGCCCTTAAGCTTCAGATGAAGCAGGATTGGAAGAGGAAAATCAGGGAACTTGTAAACTGCAAAAAGGATATTCCCTGAGAAGTTATTCCTTTGGGCAATGACTTGTTTAAAGCTCAGCTGTGTATCAGGGTCAAGAGGAAAGAAAAGCCTTGAGCTCCAGCCCCAGTGTCTCTGTGGGAGGGAACCTGGCAAGATCCCTTCTGTTTCTCCTTCCAAAGTGGGCAATAATAACAAAATTCTGCATGCCAAGCTCATTCTTCTCAAAGCAAAAGATTCCCTGCTTTGGCTGAAAGTGCCAGTCCTGACAAAATAAAGGCAGGGAGGCTCTCTCAGGAATGAGCTTTGTGTCCCTTTGACACATATAATGACAGAACACATTTAAAATCTGAGTAAGAAGTAGGAATCCAAGCAGGAATTCATGCTCCTGTACCATGGAATAAAAGAATAACATGCTTGTGAGATGGAGAACAGCAGTTCTGCACTCTCACTGCATTCCTCCAAAGGTGCTCAGCGGCACATCAATATTTGGAAGAGAAAAATTCAACTAATCTTTAAAAAATAAAAAATGTACAGAAAGCTTAAGCAGGACTTCAGGCTATGAAAAATGTATAGTACAAACAAAAGAAAAAAAAAAAAAAAAGGGCATCTAAGTGCCTCTGCCCATCTGGCATGAAGTTTGCCTCTTGTTTTGTACCCAAGGGGAACAGATACCTGTGCTGCACTGGCTGGAAAATGAGGAGAAACTTATTCCCTCTGGAAAGAAAGAGGCTTGGCAATGGCTGCAATTTTGCTGGCTCAATTAGTCACAGTCTGTCTATATCTGCAATAGTTTCTTTCTTAACAAGAAACTTTCTGGCTTTCCAATAAATGATACATTTGAGAGATTCCTCTGCTAATAACAGCATCTTTCACATTTGGGAGAAAATGGCACAATTATTTGGTGACTGAAGGTAATTTACTTTGTAATTTAGTTATTTTCCCTTGTGATTCAAACGGTATAATAGTTCCTAAAATGAATCAGATTCATAAATACTGCACAAATATATCTGCAATGAGTCTTACTAGTTATGTGTAAATAAGGGAGGTAGAAAAGCAGAGAGATTACCTGACTTGCTTAAGGATATGAAAAGAGCAAAGATTGGAGTGGGAAAGTAAATGATGAATCCCAAGTCAGGCTGATTCATTAGGCTACATTGTTATTTGCCAAAAAATTAATATTTTCTGCCACCGAAGAAAGATCAACAAGATTTCAGTGATGGACACAAAAAATATTTACAAGTGGACAACAATTGGAGAGTCCAGATGAATTTTTATTCCACTGTGTTTAATTTAGGAGCAAGAGAACTGTTGTTAGACAGCTTAGGAAAAAAAATCATCTTTTGATCAAGCAATCAAAAGAGTCCTCGAAGACATCCAAGCAATCCTTGCAAATCTTTAAATATTTTTCCCTACTGTAAGCCTGAGACATGAGAGATATCCAAATTTCAACTCATGTATTAGGGATTGTTCTGTCACGAGTCTGATGCAAGTTGCAGCAAATATTTCTATATTTATTTCTCAGTATTTTGGAGCAAATATTTTGGGTTAAAACTCTGTCCTATATATCTCTCTCCTAGAGGTCCATTGAAAGAAAAAGCTTGTCAGAAGAAGCTGTTTATCAAAGTGCTGCAGACTGGGAGCAGTTAGAGAACAATGTTCTAACTTTTTCCATTATATCATCCCTGACATATTAAAAAATTAGCTCCTTGAGGAAGAATATGAGTAGAAAACACTATTTCTTTGTTACATTAACCATTATTATATTAATTAAACCAGGATTTGAAGTAAAGGTCATATCTCAATACCCATTTGAGCCCACTGACTGACATTTTGTGTTTCATGCAAACCCAACCCCTCTCCCCCAGCATTTTGCCCGTGTGCTGCTCACTCACCTGTGAACAGAACTCCTGAAATGCCTCTTTCAAGGTTAATAACCACTTATGGACCATGGTACACATACAGGAAAATCATGGGAGTCAGTGGGTTTTGAGCAGTGCCTTCAGGCTATTTTAGTTTGAATTTGCAGCTTTAAGAATTATGATATTTTTATGATGTTTTATGTCTTTGACATGTCATGTTTTATGTCTTATTTTATGATGTTATTATGTCTTCGGCATGGAAGAAATTACAGAAGACTGGTAGAAATAAGGATTTCCTTTCACTTGTGAGATTATGAGGGAAGATTTTACTAATGCAGCTCAAAACAAGGCTCCACTTTGGTCTCTAATATTTATTGAACACCAGATATCTGTGGCTAATATAACAACTGGAACTGCTTTGGAGAGACATATGAAAACCTATTTTCATTCTCTTTTTCTCTCAAAATTTCAGAGCCCTTCAGAACCACAGAATGATTAATCATTAAGGTTGGCAAAGACCTCTGAGATCACCAAGTCCAGCCAGCACCATGTCCCCCAGTAAGTCGCGTCCCCAGGTGCCACATCCACAGGTTTTTGGAGCACATTTTGTGTTATTTTCTGGGACCCCCATCGAAAGGAGGAATGATGAATCTGACTCCATGTTCTTAGAAGACTAATTTGTTATTTTATGATCTATATTATATTAATGAATACTATACTAAACTATACTAAAGAATAGAAAAAGGATCCAGACAGAAGGCTAAAAGATAATAATGAAAACTTGTGACTCCTTCCAGAGTCCCGACACAGCCTGAGCGTGATTGGTCATTAAGTCAAAACAACTCACCTGTTGGATAAACAAATCTCCAGCCACATTCCAAAGCAGCAAAACACACGAGAAGCGAATCAGATAATTACTGTTTTCCTTTTTCTCTGAGGATTCTCAGCTTCCCAGGAGAAAATCCTGGGCAAAGAGATTTGTCAGAAAATGTGACGGTGACACACATTGCAGGGCTGGTGACCTCCCTGGGCAGCCCCTCCTAAGGAATGGCAGAAGAAAGCCTTTGTGATATAGTTCCTGCCTTATGCAGGACACCACGAGCTGTGAAATCCCCAAGAGGGACTCAGGTAGAGATCAACAGCTATATCTGCGAAGTTCTCCCAGGTTAAATGGACTCCAGAGTCCTGCAAGCCAGTGTTAGTTTATATGGGATCTCCAGCACAGGAAGGAGCTGGAGCTGCTGTAGAAAGCCCAGGGGAGGCACTAGGATGGGCAGAGGGATGGAGCAGCTCTGCTGGAGAAGTTTTGGGGTGACCTCATTGTGGCCTTGCAGTGCCTTAAGAAGCTGACAAGGAGACATTTTCCAAGGGAGGGAGGGACACAGGGAATGGCTTCCCACTGCCAGAGGGTAGGGTCAGATGGGATATTTGGAAGGAATTGTTCCCTGTGAGGGTGGGCAGGCCCTGGCACAGGGTGCCCAGAGAAGCTGTGGCTGCCCCTGGATCCCTGGAAGTGTCCAAGGCCAGGTTGGATGGGGCTTGGAGGAACCTGGGACAGTGGAAGGTGTCCCTGCCCATGGCAGGGGTGGCCTGGATGGGCTTTGAGGTCCCTCTAAACCCAAGCCATTCCAGAATCCTCCCTCTGGAAGGAGGAGGATGTGCCAGCTCTCCCTTGTGCTGCACTGCACTCCCAGTTACAAGCCTGACACCTGATCCAGGACTTTCTTATTGAGTTTTTAGGCTGTAATAGAGTCAAAACTTGGAGACCAGAAAGAGCAAAACTCTCTGTAAGATGAATGGCAAGAAGCAGCTGAAGCAGATTGTGGAAGATATGCTGGCTAATAACATGGTTTAATAGCCTATTATTGCACCTGAAACTCCAGGTTTTGGCAGCTGATTATTTGCCGGTGACTTATTTCCAGGTGGGTTTGCCATTTGCAGAATTAGAGCATGCAAGTGACCCTTGCAGGGCCCTGCACTGCTGGCCCAAACACTGATTCAAGAATATTTCAGTAAAACAAGCTCTGATGTAGCTGTGCTGCTCAGCAATAACTGTGTTCTCAGTGTGCCCTAAGTCAAACAAACTGCTCTGGAGGCATCACAGAGGGGACAATTTTCTGAGA